>NW_019384585.1:1310470-1330999 GCF_000671375.1 Centruroides sculpturatus | reverse complement strand
GAACTTGAAAAAAATCTAATTTAATGAATTTATTTTATAACTTTTATTACATTTAAAAAAATTTTAAATCATACTATCATATTTTTTTCTTTTTAATGAATACGTTATTCATTTAAAAAGGGGTAAAAATATTAGCAGTTCTATACTTTGTAACTTTAATAATAAAGTCTAAACTTAAAATGAGCAATTATTTATTGTGACATTGTACAATGCTGAGCTGCAATTTTTAATCATATTCTTAATCTATTCAATTTAAAATATATGTTCTTCACCTCAAATTAGTAGTGTCCTGAAAGGAGTTATTAATCTAACTCCTTTCAGGAAAAAATTTTTGAATTGAATTCACATAACTTATGGTTTAGACATGATGTTCATATATAGTTAATCAAGGCTTCCTACCCTAAGCTTTCCAAATCTGGTCTTGACTTTCATCTATTTAACAACATTTTTGAGATTAAGGAAGGACAGACAATGGACGAACAACAATGGGAATTTATATGTCTACAATTTTTTCAAATTGTAAAAGCCCAATCAAATAAATATTTATTCTATATTATCTAAAAACTAGAACATCTCTTTTATTTGCCAAAGTATAATCACACTCAAATCTTGGGTTTACAACATTAATATTTTTAGGAAAGATTAATAAATGTGAAATGCATATAACTAATACCAATTTAAAAGTACAAAATTTGTAGAAATTTTAATGTTACAAGCCTGGCTGTGTTTTTAAGAGTAAAAGAAAAATTTAAAAAAACCATTTTCTTACCATAGGTGTAATACAGCAAATATAGATGACTAGTAAAACAAAAATTGATAATAACTGGTTGTATCTTCTGTTATCAACAATAGTTTTTGATAAATTTATACATTTCGATGGAATGAAAGAATTTGGTGTCTTTAAAGAAAAAATATACAAAAATTAAACACATTAATAAAAAATATGAATACAAAAAGTTTTAATAATTTTCTGCAACAGATTTTTTTCCTTATTTGTCATTTCTGTTTTCAATTATTATTATTATTATTATTATTATTATACATATTCAAATCTAATAAAAAACAAATTTCAATTTAAAATTCAAATTAAACCAAAAATATTTACTTCTGTCTGTGGACTTTCCACAAATAGTATAATTCCTAAAATAGCAAGTCCTCCTCCTAACTGCAGTACCAGCTGTAGCCAATATCTGTAGTTAATATGAAAATTAAAGTCATAAGTAAAAAAATATCAGCTACAGCAAAATCTGATATGCATAAAATTATAAGATCATAAATAATTATCAAAAAATTTTTTATACAACTTAAAATATTAATAAAACAAGTCATAACAAATGGCAAAATTTAAAATCAATAACCTAATTATATTAGCAGCTAGCCAATGTTCAAGTTTTTAATTAAAATTTTATTGTTTTTATACCAAACTTCAATTTAATTAGATATCCAGAAATTACCCATATTCAAGAAATATGGGTAGCTATTTCATATTGGTTCATATTTGAGAAATTTTATTTTAATTCATGTAAAGTTCTGATATGATTGAAAAAGGCATTTCAAATTTATACATTCCTCTTCAGTTGTTTACATATATATGTAATATGACATTATTTTAAAAATTTTAATGATGGAATAAACTAAATTTCTGAATTTACATTATACATTCATAAGTCTGTTTAAAATACTTGAAAATTAGCCTTGTTTCATTGTTATTAGTAGACTAAAATATTAATGAAAAAGAAAGAGATTTTAAAATATGAAGTGTTTTATTATTATTGTAATGAATTAAATTTTTATCAAACTATTTAACTAGTTAGTTAAATAAATATTTTTAATGGCAATGTAAACTGAAAATACTTTAAACTCTGGTCTGTTAATTTTAATTAGTAATTTACTGTTTTTTTTTAACTTTAGAGAAATAACTTTAGTGAATTTGTCAATAGTTTTATTTTGTAGTATACATTCTAAATTCTTTGATGGTTTAGATCTCTTGCTTAATTTAACTTCTATACCTCCTCCTTATACACAAAGCAGGAGGCATTGGCATAAAATGAAACTTTATTAGTGCAATGTAATAACAACACTAATAAGTGATTATAATATCATAGCAACAGCATTTTGAAAAATGCATTTAACTACCCTATCTGAATTTTATCTGAATTAGATTATCTTAAATTCGGAAGCTACTTATAATACAATTAAAATATATTTTTAAAAAATCACATGCTATTAGTCTTAATATAAAATAAATAAAACAGAATACAGTGGAGTCCCATATAATATGAGAGGGTACGTTCCACATTTTAGAAAATTGTGTTATCAAGACATGCATTATTAGATGATTTTATTCAAATTTAAACCTAGACCTAGAAGTTGAAGAAAATGCATAATGTTGGAAGACAAAATTAAAATTATTTAGGCATACAAGTTGCAATTTTTTTGTCACATCATACAAATTTGTGTTATAGATACACATTAAATGGGATTTCACTTTTTTTATTTAATAATTCATAAAATATTCTTAAAAATAAATGTTAATAATTTCTTTAATAATTGAAAAAGTTCTTACATCTGTAAATCCATTCAGGAGAAAATCTTCACATTTTAATGTACCATTTTCTATAGATGTAACTAATTTGGAAAAATTTAAGTGTAGCTGCCAGCAGCCAGTAGAATGGGTTATATCTAACAGAAACTAAAAGAATCATAAAATTAGTTTTTATCCAATTAATAATTAAGAGTAACTCATTAAACAAAAATATTACATATTGAATTGTAATATAAAATAATTTATAAATCCATAAAAAAGAATTCTTTATTTTTTGATGAAAGAAATACTTATTTACTTATAAACAGAATGAAATATAAGAGAACACATTTTAAAATAGAGAATCATTATAATATAAGCATTTGATTTAGCGACTAAATAAAATATTTTAAATGAAATTATGTGATATCCTACAGACAACAATAATAATTTTTTAATCATATAACAACGTTTTTAAATAAATTTTTATTTCAATCATGATTGATTTAAATGACTGTTAAAAATTAAACTTATTCACATAATTTTTTTTTAAACATTTGTTAATTATTCAAACCAAGTTTTCTAAATTCTTCATGTTACAATTAAAACCTAATCACTTCTCATTTTAATAAATAAATTGTTTCAGTATTTTAAATTTAGAATATTAATGGCTGATATAAAATAATTATTGAAAATGGATGGCCAAATGGCTGAAATGGCTAAAGATTCACCTACCACTCCAAGAGATTCAGAATTAAATCCAGATAAATGGCCCCAGGAATTTTTCATGAAACAACTAACCTGGATATGTCAAGCCACATACCTCACCACTCAGTGTTGCACATTTTGGGCCTAGCCAAACCCATAATGGATAAAATAAAAATAATTCCTTCATGCCCATAGGGTAAAAAGAAACTTCAAAAAATTTGTTTCAATAATAAAATAATCATTTTATTTCTTAAATAAGATTTGTGAACTTGAAAAAAATCTAATTTAATGAATTTATTTTATAACTTTTATTACATTTAAAAAAATTTTAAATCATACTATCATATTTTTTTCTTTTTAATGAATACGTTATTCATTTAAAAAGGGGTAAAAATATTAGCAGTTCTATACTTTGTAACTTTAATAATAAAGTCTAAACTTAAAATGAGCAATTATTTATTGTGACATTGTACAATGCTGAGCTGCAATTTTTAATCATATTCTTAATCTATTCAATTTAAAATATATGTTCTTCACCTCAAATTAGTAGTGTCTTTCCCCTGTACATCATACTTTTCCTGCTAGCAATAGAGTTGTGACAGTTATTAATCTAACTCCTTTCAGGAAAAAATTTTTGAATTGAATTCACATAACTTATGGTTTAGACATGATGTTCATATATAGTTAATCAAGGCTTCCTACCCTAAGCTTTCCAAATCTGGTCTTGACTTTCATCTATTTAACAACATTTTTGAGATTAAGGAAGGACAGACAATGGACGAACAACAATGGGAATTTATATGTCTACAATTTTTTCAAATTGTAAAAGCCCAATCAAATAAATATTTATTCTATATTATCTAAAAACTGGAACATCTCTTTTATTTGCCAAAGTATAATCACACTCAAATCTTGGGTTTACAACATTAATATTTTTAGGAAAGATTAATAAATGTGAAATGCATATAACTAATACCAATTTAAAAGTACAAAATTTGTAGAAATATTAATGTTACAAGCCTGGCTGTGTTTTTAAGAGTAAAAGAAAAATTTAAAAAAACCATTTTCTTACCATAGGTGTAATACAGCAAATATAGATGACTAGTAAAACAAAAATTGATAATAACTGGTTGTATCTTCTGTTATCAACAATAGTTTTTGATAAATTTATACATTTCGATGGAATGAAAGAATTTGGTGTCTTTAAAGAAAAAATATACAAAAATTAAACACATTAATAAAAAATATGAATACAAAAAGTTTTAATAATTTTCTGCAACAGATTTTTTTCCTTATTTGTCATTTCTGTTTTCAATTATTATTATTATTATTATTATTATTATACATATTCAAATCTAATAAAAAACAAATTTCAATTTAAAATTCAAATTAAACCAAAAATATTTACTTCTGTCTGTGGACTTTCCACAAATAGTATAATTCCTAAAATAGCAAGTCCTCCTCCTAACTGCAGTACCAGCTGTAGCCAATATCTGTAGTTAATATGAAAATTAAAGTCATAAGTAAAAAAATATCAGCTACAGCAAAATCTGATATGCATAAAATTATAAGATCATAAATAATTATCAAAAAATTTTTTAAACAACTTAAAATATTAATAAAACAAGTCATAACAAATGGCAAAATTTAAAATCAATAACCTAATTATATTAGCAGCTAGCCAATATGTTTGCTTACGAGGGGCATGATGTTCAAGTCACTGATTATGATCAAATTTGGTGAGATTATAGTACATTCCCAATGACTGACATGTGCCAAGCAGTAAGTGCAATACTCTAAACAAGAAAATTCAGATCAAAAATTACAAATCACTTAAAACTATTAGAATGTCCATCATTTGCATAGTGGCCAGTGACTTGATGGGGGCACACCAGTTTTGTAATCATGAGGTTGGTATTTTGATTTTGGTGGTATCAGTGTTATCTTTTTTCCTAAAACTATAATTTTCACTTCATCCTGGTATTTTTAAATTTATTATATTTACAGTAAAACCTCCATTATCCGGACCTCCATTATCCGGATTTTCGATTATCCGGACTGTTCAAAATAAACAAAAATTTTACGAATTTGCTGATTTGCACTTGGCGAATTACGACACTGTTTATGTACGTGATGGAATGCATAACTTTTTTTGTTTTAACAACGTCTCACCCAGCACAGTGGTCGTAAACTCTTAAATATATTTTACGTAGTAATAAAAATATAACTTGACATACGTACAGTATTTATAAATAATTTATATTGAAATTACATCATTTCTATGACCAAGGGCGGCGTAAGGCATGGACGACGTGGGCCACCGCCTATGCCTCGCGCCTCGAAGGTTTATGCATTACTTAAAACCTGCGAACGCGACGAAAAAATTTTACTCGTCATAAAACGATAAATANTGTATTGTTGTAATTTACCGTAATAACAAATGTAAATAATTGAATTTACCAATCTATAGAAATGTGAAAAAACCTGAAGAGGGGTACAAGTTACACGAAAATATTGCACCCGAAATGAATAGTAAATAAGTAAATAAAGAATACGAAGATAAGCTTTTGTCTCTGATTAAATGCGGTCCAGGCAAAAAAACGGTGGTTATTTCTGTAGAATTAACCCATGAAGTTTCATCAATTTTTGAGGAAATATTTTTTTGAAAAATTGATTTTTGAAAGGAAAAATGATATTTTGTTTTCATGTAACATTTACATTCAACTGTGAAAGTTAATAACTAGCTGTCTGTCTTAATGGCCAACAGTTAGGTCCATGCAGCCTATTATAATCTGCATATTTATGTCAAATAAGAACAAACATTTAATAAAATATGTAACAATGCTGCTGTGCTATCTAATTCAAAGAATTAAAAAATTTATCTCCCCCACAAATGAAAGATGAAAACTTAAACAGACTTATTGTATTTGAGTAAATCTTCCAAAAAAATTAGACAAATGCTTATGCAAGTTTATTGTTTTACATTACAGTATTTTCATATGTACAGTTCGTTTTATATTTTATTAACAATAGCACTGTGCAAACTTCAATAGCATGGCCATATATGTTAGATGTGCTGATTTAGTGTTCTGACATAAATAAATGTTTGTCTACTACTTCACAAAAGACATTCCTAAGAATTTGTCATCTTGTTTCCATTAAAATCAATTTCAAAAATGTAGTTATTAATTCATTCCCGGATTATCCAAATGCAAAATGATGTTGTTTATCTTTGTATAAAATTGTTCACATGGTTATTTGAGACAACCAAGGCCACACATTGCTTTCTGGTTCATGGTGAGCTGCTTCTAAAATTTTTCCCACAGAACCTTGGAGAAAAATAAACTGTAATAAAATATTCACTAATTTACTTAATTTTATTTTGTATAAATTATATTAAACATATACAACAGTTTATTTAATCTCACACTACATGATTTGTATTCCATTGTTAAATGGCTGTAATGCAAGCTAATAAACTAGCAGGATTAATGTTCATATTTTATTTCTTAAATTTAAGTTATCATCATCAAACATTGAATGATTTCAATCCTTGGAAAAGCTCCAAAACTACGTTAATGTTGAATGCTATTCATATGGATATACACTGCAAATGCTTGTTTGTTTGATTAATTATTTTTCCTGTGATATTTATTATAAAATGTATCAAACTGCATTATTTACATCATATGTAAGAATTTCAATTACTATTAATTGCAAAATCTTTTATTGGTTTCACTTGCTGGAAACAATGAACAACAACAACTCCAAAAATTAAACTTTTGATAAATTAAAGCCAAGTTAATAATTAGATATGAAGTAATTTGTCTAAATGTAAGCTGTAAATTTGCCATCTTGTGATAATTTTAATAATTATAATAAATTAATTTTAATTTAGAATTTCTGGAAGAAAAGAATTGGACCAGAGTAGGACTATAAATGACCTGTATGGTTATATCTAAATTAATAATTCTGGAAGCAAAGATTGGACAGGGTCTATGTAATATAACTGGCAATACATATGCATGGTATACAGAAGTTGTAGATTAAAGTTCCACTTCAGATTGATTCTTTTCTTCCATAAATTCTAAATTAAAATTAATAAATAAATAAGATCTAACTGGAGAATAAGAAATAGTAATAAACATATCACCTTATGACTCCAGCAGTAGATTTAATAAATCATAATAATAACCTAATACAATAGACGTTCACCGATGAATTACAACATTAAAAAAAAAATCCATTTCCATTTGAAAGTTAATAGCTTTAAACCAGAGATGTCCAAACTATGGCCCACAAGTCAGACCTGGCCTGCGAAGGTTTTTGAAAAATACTGATTTTTTTGCGCAAACCTGTTTGATTTTCAAAAATGTATATTGAAAATTGAAGGAAAAAAAAAAAATGCAAAAATCATATGTGATAAAAAAAAAGATTTTTAATTTTAAAAATAATAAAAATGAAAAATTATATACACAAAATTTTACTTAAATTTACAGTTGTAAAAATATTGTTTTGGGCTATTGTTCGGTAATTGCCAAATTGGTACGAAGGCAGGTGAATAGCGAAGGTATATGAATACACAGATTCTGTGGCTGTCTTTGTATTAGTAAATAGAGGGTAAAAAAGAAAGAATCAAGAGCATTGTATCTCTGTAGTTGACTTCGGGATTGCCTTCTGTTCTGTTGCACATGACTCATTTGTAAATCGGTATGTGTAAATTCATATTTAATGTATTACAAATTAATTATTTTGAAGTTCAATATTATTTTTTAAGGTTTAAACATGGAAAGAAGAAAAAGAAAAGTTGATGATGAGTGCCATGCTTTTAATGAAGAATGGGAAGTAAAATACTTCTTTGTGAAATCGCAGTCAAAGAATAGCAAAGCTGTATGTGTAATTTGCAATGACACTTGCTGTAATAAAGGAATATAATTTACATTGATATTATGAAACAAAACATGCTTCAACCTATTCACAATTTAAGGACAAGCAGAGTACTGAAAAATTTGAAACAATGAGTCATAGTTTGTGTACTCAGCAAAATTTATTTAGGAAGGCAAACTCAGAAAATGAAGCATTGATCTTAGCATGAAAGTTGCTTATTTGTTGGTGAAAGAAGGAAATCCCTTTATGGATGGAAACATCATTAAAGAGTGTATGATGGAAGCTGTTGGTGAGTTGTACTCAGAAAAGTTGACACACTTCAAAATGAGCAGTCTTTCCCCTAATACTGTTGCTCATTGAATTGACGATATTGGAAACAATATTCTCCACCAGATTACTGGTAAAGCACAGAATTTCACTCGGTATTCTCTCTCACGATGGATGAATCAAATGATGTTAGTGACACCTCACAACTTTTAGTTTTTGTTCGTGGAGTTGATGACGAACTTAATGTCACATAAGGTTTATCCTCCGTTAACAGCATGCACAGCACTACACCTGGAGAACATATCTTCAAAGTACAAAAAACATTGACAAAGTATAACTTGGACTGGAATCAACTCCAAGGTATGACAATTGATGGAGGAAGAAACATGTCTGATGCAAACATTGATGTGGTTGGGCAAATTAGAAAAGCTTGTGAAGGTGCAGGAGCATCAGTATTAATTTTTCTGCACTGTATTATCCATCAACAAGCACTATGTGTAAAACATGTCGACATGAGCTGCGTTTTGAAACCAGTTGTTTATGTCGTAAATTTTATTTGATCACATGCACTCAATCATCATCAATTTTGATCTTTTCACAAACAAATTCAATCTGAGTCGGTTGACTTGGCTCTGGAAGTTGGCTTTTTTGCAGATGTTGTGACACAAATGAATAACTTGAACTTAAAGCTCCAAAATAAAAACAACTTAATTTGTGATTTATTCACGCAAATCAAAGCATTCAGGGAAAAGCCGATATTGCTCAAAAGTCAAATGAATGTAATTTTACCCATTTCCCGTGCTGTAAAGAACTGAATACAGAAAATGAACAATTTCCAACCAGATTTGCAGTAAAAGTCATCGCAGATTTAAAACAAGAATTTCAAAAGCGATTTTCTGATCTTGACATGAATTCAAAGGAAATTCGGCTGTTTCAAAATTAATTTAACTGCAACATTGCAGACATTTCAAGTCAGTTTCAAATGGAAATTATTGAAGCTAACGAACAAATCAAGGATAAATACAAGGAAGGAAACTTAGTCAATTTTTACAAATTTTTGAATGCAAAAGAGTTTCCAAATATAAAGCAATTTGCTTGTAAATTTATTTGTATGTCTGGGACTAACTATATGTGCGAACAAACTTTTTCCAGGATGAAGTATCTGAAATCAAAGTACAGGGCAAATTTATCAGATGATCATTTGCAATCACTGCTTATAATTGGTGTTTCAGATTTTAATCCCAACTTTAAAGAAATTCTTTAATAAAAAACACAGTTCTATTATTCCCATTAAAAGTTGCATGAAATAATTTTCTAATTATGTATAATTTAGCCATGTTTGTGTAGTATTGGTGTATTTGTAATAAACTGTAAAAAATAAAATTCAATGCTGCCTTAGTCATAATGAGATTTTTTAATTCACATATTCACATGGCCTGCCACAAATGTATTTAAATCCCAATTTGGCCCTTGCAGCAAAAAGTTTGGACACCCCTGATTTAAACAATTAAAAGATCAGTTAAATGTAAGAAGGCATCATAATAAAAGATACAGCCTAACAACATAATGCAATCTGTATTAAATGCTAATCTCAGGTAACCAGCTATGAAGGAATGTTTTCATCCTGTTTCAGGACAACTTCAGCTTCCTAAAGCATATAAGCCACTGTTCAAACTGAATCAAGTTTTTATACCATTTTTGATGGATCAAGCAATTTTTAAAACTACATATTTGCATTCCAATTTATAAAAACAAACTACACACGTGCAGTATTAACTTTACTACCCAGATCAGTTATAAGTATTAAATTTTAACATTCTTTTTTATATCAACTACCTTCAACATTCTTCTGTCCTGCAAGCATTTAACTATATTCTCCTAATTTCTTGTTTCTAGTATTCCAGTCTATCTGATGTCCAAGTTTTTTTCAAGTCCTTTACATTAATGATGTTCAGATGCTTTTTCAATATGTAAACATATGTAATATGTAAAATTAAATATTGTTTATCTGTGAAAAACAGTATAAAACCTCAAACTTGGTTTGAACAGTGGCTTATATTCATTAGGACACTAAAGCTGTCCTAAAACAGGACAATGTTCCATTGTAGTAAAGTTAAATAATTGGCTACCTGAGATTATCATTTAATACAGATTAGAATAAGGAGCCAGAAATGCACGAGATGATAATACATAATGCAATATTCTTGCAAGCTTGGAATTTAGGATTAGGATGCTGCTATCTTTACAGTAATGGTTTCCAGCCATTGGTATGGTATACCACAGCAGTGATATGCCATACACTTCTCATAGATGTGCTATAAAATTTCAAAAAAAAAAAAAATCATTAAAAATGCAGGTTATGAATTTTGTGTTTTGCTTATACATATTTGATGAAACAATGGCTTTTTGGTATGCCACCAAAAATTGTAAGTGTGTCAATAACTCAAAAAGGATGAGAATAATTGCATTAATTTTCATTTTTCATCAATCATTGTTTTGCTTCTTCAGTATTTTAGAAAAGCATATCAAAATCATATTCAAATGAAGTATATATATATATATATATATTATATTATATTATAGGGGTACAACTTATAATTATTTTTGTCTTAAAGGTATGTGATCAAAAAAGTTTGGAGATCACTAATCTAGATGATGAAAAGAGCATGCTGTAGTAGTTTGTACAGTGTAAAGACAAAAATGTTCCAGTGGAAAACTTTTTACAGAACAATTTGGACAACTGGGATATACTAGATTCAAAGCAAACAGCAGATGGCTACATAAATTTATGAAGAGGAATGCTATAATTTTATCAGCAGTGTTCAAGAGTAACTTATAACACATTCTCTCATCACTATGCCAGTTAGCAGATTGCATGATGACATGTCTTTTTTAAGGGCATTGGATTTGTATATTATGAAGTAATTTATCAACATTGTATTCTTAATTTGCATCTTGTCCTTATACATTGGAAATTTACATATTGTCTCAGAACTCATGTGCAATTTATAAGCCTTTTTTCAATGAATTAATGTATTTTACTCTAAATGTTGCAGTGGAATTAATATATCATATGTATGCCCATACAATGCTGGAATGATCTCTCTTGTTCCTGAATAAACATTAAAACACCCTGAATATATTAAAATATAAAAACAAAAAATGTAAAAAAATAAAATATAAATGAATGATATCTGTAATATTTATTGTAATTTTTATATTTTTGATACTTACAGAGGAACGATGATAAGCTGAATTACAAGAACAAACAACAACATCAAACCAGCACAAATTATATATGTTGCTAACATTTGGTCCCCTTCTTTCATATACTGAAAACAAACAATAATGTAAACTTTTATATTTAATCAATCATGTTATAAAAAATTTAAGAAATACTTTTTCTTCCACTTCTGGTTTGTGGAATGTGAGCAAAAATCTTCTGCAGTGTTCAGCTCTTAGTCTGTCAATACTTCGTGCATCAATGGCTCTGGACAGATAATCATTTACTTCTTCTTGTGGATTCTTTATATCATTTCCTGTATTTTTCCATCTAAAAATAAATTATATTTTTTTAATCTGTAAATATGCATGTACACTGCTTGACAATTGCTAGAGAACAGTGACATTTCATGACAATTAGTAGTGAACACTGGTCAAGAAAAACCAACATAACATATGTAAGTAGAGGCATTATGATATATTTGAGTCTGACTCGAGCGTGGTCCTTAGTGTTCCAAAAAACCAGTCCTTAAGGCCATTTAAAAAAAAAAATTTTTTTTGATGTTTTTTAAGTCTCCAAATTTTTTCAAAATTTTTTTCCCGTNATTAGTCTAGAATCGATTAATTTTATGGAAGAAAACCTTTCAATCAGCCATAGTCCGTAAACTTCACACGTGTCGGGCTGTGATTGGAACGACTCGTAAGAAATCGGATTCCTAAAAAATGGAACGTATCTATGATCTTATAGGGGGGTCGACTGTATTTCTAATCATAATATTTCAACCAAACAGATTATTCATAGAAATATTTCTTTGGAAATAAATGCCATAATATTAACAATATTTACCAGTATTAAAAATGTTTCCTATAGATAATTAGATTCATTTATTAATAAAAGTTTATGAAATTTACCTCATCAAAATCAGCAATTATTTCATTCAGAAGACGTAAGCATTCTACTCCTTCATTATTTCCTTCTAATTCCATATAAAAGTCACTGAAGTTAGGAATTGAAGCAAACATGATACAAACACTTTCACATTGTTCATGATATAAATCCTAAAATCATCATCACTTTTAATTTTAGATAACAAAATACAAATGTTTGAATCTTAAGTAAAAATCTTATATAAATAAAATATTTATACTCAAAACTAAAACAGATAAAGCTTACTTCATTTTTACGAACAGTTGCTAAAAAATATTCAGCCACATGAGCTGGAAGAATATTAGCTAATAATTTTCTATTATATGCTTGTAAATGTTCCATATCTTCTTTTTCTTCTAAAGCTTGTAGCTTCCATAAAAAGTCTAATCTAGAAGTAGCTTCAGCTTGGTGTCCATGAATCACCATAGCAATCAAAAAGAGCACTAAAGTTATCACTGAAGTATGTTTAGATGGAACATGACTTTGTTTGGATAAACTTGAAAATTAAAAAAAAAATTATTACTATTTTANGAAATCGCAATAAAATTTTTAATTTTTTAAAAATATTTTAAAATATAGGCCTAGTTCCTATTCACCCTACTTTAAACCCTTGTCCTCCCGAGACGTCTATGAGAATGCCCCGGGGAAATCCGACTCCAGCTGTGTTCAAGATCACCCAGCTGTGTAAACAATGACTCATCCATGTTAAATTTCGCAGAAAGGCAAGACAAAGGAACTTAAACTTCACAGCTTTTTCTTCAAAATTAACGCATTTCTTTTGTTTTTTTTCAGTTTTAAGTATTTTTTATGCTTAATTAAAAATTCCTGAAAAAGTGGCCAGGTCAAAAGGGGTTAATTAAATAAAATGGCAGGCATTCCTTACTGTGGAAAGAAGGAGGACAACAAAAACAAGAAAATAATGCACTGAAACCATCTTCATATTGTGTTACCATTTTCAAACCTCTAGCATGTGTTATTCCTACAGATGCAAATTTTACACTAAGAATGATTTCTGAACACTTTTTTTTTGCAAAATATAAGGATTGCACAACGATACCCTCTGCAGATTTAATGGTAACAAAATTGCTTGAATCAATGACATTTTATGAAAAAAAAAACATCACTGTTCACTAGCAATTGTCAAGCAGTGTATACAAAAATATATCTGGGGAGACTTCTATCTGACATCCTGTGAGTAGTTAGTTATTATAGTTTTATAATTACATTTTTATTATTTTATTGTAAGTCTTTTAATAGTTGTCTCCTCATATCAAAGATTTCTGTACCTAGAATGCTAAATAAATACATACAGTAAAACCTGCATAAACCAGAATCATACAGTATCGAGTATTTTTTCCAGTTTGACAATTTCCATTTTGAATGGACTTTTTCTTAACAGAAAATTGCTCCATTCCAAATAATTTTTCCCATTTAGACAGGGTTTGTTTTATTCAGGTTTTACTGTATGTATTGAAAAAATATTCAGAATTGACATATGCTGAAAAAGAAAACAACTTTAATTGTTGGATAAAAAGTTTTTTGGTTTCATTCATATATTTAATTATATTTCACTAAATTACACAAATTCTTCATTTTGATTTAATCATATATTATGCATGTGATAGGACCAAATTCAAACAATCATATAGATTAATAGGGTAACATTAAAGAGAAACTTAAGTGTTTTTAGAAAATAATAAAATTTTAAAAACATATACTAAAACATTAACAATTTTGTTTAAATGTGTATGTTTAAGCTATAAAATATCTCATTTAAAACTTCTTAGTCAAATAAAAGATAAAATGATGTCACATAACTTTTTGATAAAGAAAAATTGTCTTTGTTCAGAATGAAAACTTGAGAAAGAAGATAATACTGTATATGCTAGCATATAAGTCAACTTTTTAAACCTAGAATGGTAAACAAGTGGAACAGTGCTAAAAATTGCTGTACATCACAAACATTTCCAACCAAAACTTGCATTAACTGAACTTATTTAATGTAATAATAAAAATTTAACATAAATGAACATAACATATAGACTGCTTTCAACAGATGAGGAACCAACTGTACAGGCAATGAATAAACAAAGATACACTATCATATATTATGTGTAGCAATTCTAGCATGATATGCTATGTAAGATATTAAAACAACTTCTTGCAGAATCACTGGGAATAATAGTCAACACACTAGAACCTTTTTATAACCCAGTAAGAACAAATTTTAGTTAAAAACTAATGTTTTTGACCATAATCATGGTCTTCCTCAGGCTTTTGACCAGTACAATTCCAATATGGAATACATCAAACATGTGTTTTAAATTATTTTAAAATTTCTGAAATATTAAATGTTAGAAAATAATTTTTAGCAGTATGTGCTACAATAGTGATAAAAATATCCTTACATCACCACAAATAAATAATAAGATGTAATTAATGGCGTAGAAACTGTAGCTACATGCTAGTGTTGCTCTCGGTTTTTTCATAGCACCACCTCCACGCATACAAAACATTACCAGCATCCTTTGCATTAATATAGATGCCAGCCAGGCCAGCTTTGTATATTTCTAATGCTTCCAGGTTGCAAAAGTGCTCAACCTGACCTGACTTTCACCAATTTAACCTTATGGAGGTCGGGCTTGTATTTTGGGGTCTGTCGATGCATTCCATATTCGAATTGTACTGGTCAAAAGCCTGAGGAAGACCATGATTATGGTCAAAAACATTAGTTTTAACTAAAATTTGTTCTTACTGGGATATAAAAAGGTTCTAGTGTGTTGATTATGTAAGATATTAATATTTTCTTAGAGATGTTGATTTTGCTTAAATGTATTTACTGTTAGATATAGAATACAGTCCTTATCATGATAACTTTAGTGGTTGCTTGGTGTCTCTTTCTATATAACATGAATATCATATATTAAAAACTATTGCAGGTAGTGTCTCAATAAAAATGATGTGCTCTTATTATATATTTTTGCCATGAGTTACTATATACCATATCATTTCAGTTCTAGTCTACTATCTTACCATAATGTGGTAAATAAATATATTATATTTAGGAGTTGACTAATAACAAAGGATATAAATCTAAACCAAAATTTTGATCTGAAAATCTTGGTATTGACTTATAACCAAATCAGCTTATATTTACAATAAACTGCAATGACATTTGATCAGTGTATATGAACAGGGTTACCAACAGTCTCCTGATTATAGCTTCCATATTCATCACTCTTGTTAAATAATATTTCAATATATAACTGTGTTTCACTTTACATAACTTTTTTTATATTTAAGTAAAATTCTTACATTTATATATGCATATATTTAATAAGCTGAGACAATTTTAAATTAAAAGCCAATATCTAAGAAATGAAGATATTTAAATAATTCATTTCAATTTTTATATAAATTCTTTCAAATCTAAATTAGTTTTAATCTTTCTTAAAAAAATCAGTAATTACTTTGACCAAATACATTCATACCTCGTTTCAGAATTATTACTGTCCGTATGGCCAATCATTCTCATTTCCTTTGATATGCTATTCTGGGCTACAATACTTTTCCTTGGCCGAATGTTCACTGGTCTTTGTTTATCATCCATTATAATTAAATAAGTTTCAATATTATGGTCCCTTAAATAAGCATTTCTTTCACCACCATTACCAGGTTCAACTTCATAATCTCCATTCAAACATTTTAAAGTTTCCTTTGTGATATGGATACGTCTAAAATAATAATTTTATTTAAATAATAAAATTAGAAATAAATAATCANTTTTAAAATAAAATAATAATGTTTATACAGTGTTTCCCACAAAATATTATAAGCTAATAACTTGAGAACAACTTGACTAATGCAAAATGGCTTTCATCATTTTTATGGTTTCAAAAGAGCTTCATAATGATAAAATTAGGTTGTTCCTTGTCCTCTTTCATAAAGAGACGGGACAATTTTCAAATTTCAAACAGGACTATACAGAAAAGTGTTTTTAGATTCTAAAATAAAAACAACAAACTTTTACCTAAAGCATTTCTTTATAACCTATATCTATTAAAATTTATAGACAGTTGAAGCTTTGAGTCGAGCCCCCTCCAATCACGGGATCAAACAGCAAGACTACTCAGAATCATGCACTTGGGTAAGTGAACAGTCAAGCTTCTAAAGCCATGGATCTTTTTGATGAAGAAATGAATATGTTGTTGATACTATGTAAAAGTAGAAAATATTATTGATATATTTTATTATATAACAGAAGTATTTTTTGATTGCTGCAGTATTAACGATTTTCCATGTGTTTCTGTAATTAAAAAATCAAATCTGTGACAATGGTGAATTGCATACAACAAAATGCCAGAATGCAAAGCCAATAACAAATGATAATACTGTCAACATTTTCATTAGCAGCTACAGTAGATCCACATGTATGTGATCTAGCAAAAATCTTTGGTATGTAAAATTCTCAAAGATCAAAAATATGCTTATCATTAATTTTAAATCATCATGTTTTGGAAGCAAATTATGAGTGCTACATATTATTTTGTACATGTAATGCTATGGCAGATAACACAGTTTTACTAACACTGGGCAAATTAATAAGAATAATTTAAACTACTAGTCACATGAGAAATCCAGTTGATATGAACTGTTCTTTTTCAATATTGGTCAATAAATGTGGTGTAAAATTAGTAATTTTGTCATTGGGCCATTTTTTTATGGTTCTGCCAATACTTAATTCTATACTAATTTATTAATTAAGGAATCAACTACCTTTAGAAGATTTTACTTTTTACTTTTAGAAGATTTACTATTAAAACTGAGAAAAGAAACATGATTTCAGCAAGATGATGCGCCACTACATATGCCAGAGATATGCATACACTATTAAACCAGGAATTTGGTAACAGATGAATTTGGAGGAAGGACCTGTTCAATAGGCCCTCCTTCACCTGAACTCACTCCTCTCAATTACTTATTGAGATATACCAATGAAAAAACGATATTCCTACTACCTACTACAAGAGAAGTCATGAAACAAAATACATAAATGTTGTGCAGAAGTCAACAGAGTCTTGTAATAAGAATAAATAAATGTTTAGAAATGAATGTTTATTTTATTAAATGTTCAAACTTTTGACCAAACTGACAAAATAGATAGTGACTTTTGATACAGGGGGTATCAAAAGTCACTATCTATAATAATATCACAAGAAATAATTGGAATTTTGAAAAACAGGTTTTAATTTGAGAAAAAGCTTTATTCAAAGTATATGTTACAAATAATTAATGCTCCACATGATGACCATCAATATCTCTACATAGCTCAAAGCAACAGGATGCTTCCCAGCATTTGTGGTGTTATCTTTTGAACTGCATCAGTAATAAAATTTCTAAGTTCAGCAACATTGTTAATTATCCTACCTTATAACTTAGATTTAATGAAACCCCAAGCATAAAAATCTAAGGGTGTTAAATTGAAAGAGCGTGTTGCCCACAACCAATCCAGCAATTCCTATCTATAAGTATGTTGAAATACCTATAAATGTTTAAATATTCCAGACCTTATTACTAAAAAAATAAAATATGTAAACCCTTTCTCATAATTCCAATTAGTTCTCATAATAGATAGTGACTTTTGATACACCCTACACTTGTAGTGTAATACTGCATTCTTATCAATTAACACTGATCAACAATTAAAATGAACTCAAAGCTTCAACTGTCCACAACTTTTAATAGATGTACTGTACATTATAAAAAAAATGTTTCAGATGAAAGTTTGTCTTTTTCTATACAATTCAAAAATATACACTTTTCTATAGGATTCTATTTGAAATTTTAAAGTTTCTCTGTCTCCTTATAAAAGATGGCAAGGAGCAACTTAATTTAAAAGTGCCTTTAAAACCATAAAAAGTGAAAAAAAGACCATTTGCATTGGTCAAGTTGTTCTTGAGTTATTAGTTCATAGGACTTTAATAGGAAATTGTACAAGGTCTCTTATATAGAGAGAATTTAATTGCATCTTCTAAATTTTTTAAAATATTTCTTTCAGTTTTAAATAATTTATTTACTTTTAGTTTGTCATGCATTCTTAGTTATAGGAAAAAAATAGATGTTAAAATTATTTATTAATTAAGTAATTTTTGTAAAAGTTAATAATAATAACAAAAATTAACTATAATTAATGAAAAGAATCTAATATAAAATAACATAGTAAAGCTCCAATATATGTATTTTATGAAGTAAACATTAATATTATAGGAGGAGGTCTAATCATCTAATCAAAATATTTTTTAAAGAATTGTTTAAAAAACAATTTAGAACAGCTAAATTTTATTATCCATGATTTGGCTGTTTCTTAGGAAGCGACTAAACCAAAATTAATAGCATGCAACTGATTCATAGTAGTTTTAATCATTCTTAAAGTAATTTTAAAATAAATCATGGTTAACTGATTTTGGATAAGCCTTTACATTAATAATCATTTTAACAAAGTAATTTTCCACAATTATTTCAATATTTACATATTTTATTAAGTAGTTTTTTAGATTATTTTTACATTTACTAAAATATAGCCAATGCTTGAGAGTAGTTTATGTTTAAAAATAAAATTTCCTGTAATTAATAACAAACATAATAATGATAATATATATAAATTATTTCATTACATTTAATAGTTTTATTAAGTAATTCAAAAGGTATCAAAAGTTAATGTAGTTTATCAAATAAATTTTTCGAATAATGTAATAAAATATATAAAAAAAAGACTTTTACATAAAAATGTATTTGTTGAAAGTTAGAAACTAAGTAGAGAATTGCTATTTATTAAAAGCTTCTTACCCAAATTTTTGAATCAATAGATGATCATACATGTCAAACAGATAAACATGTGTCAAAAGTATTAAGGTACAGTATATTAAGGAGAAGGTCAGTAGCAATACTAGCTTCTGGACGGTAGTCAGAATCAGAAATGTGGCAGATGCCAACATTACTAACATCACACAGAAAGTCATGTACTGTAGTAATAAATCAAATTGAATTATGTTAATTATTTTTAATTAAAATCATTTAAAACTTGAAAAGAAAATTTTAAACAGAATCTTATAAATTCATATCATCATCCAACTTCTGAATCCAAAAAATATGTTTTGCCATATCATCATAATCATCATCAATAAGAATTTCTTTTACTGATACTTTCACAGCACAGTCTCAACAATATTACTTCATAATATAATTATATTATATTATTAATGAAATGACTGTAACCTAATTCTTTCAGTTTGAAGACAAGATCAAAAATATTCTAGTTTCAATTTAAAAATAACAAAATTCAATATTTCATAAATTTCAATACAGAAAATTTATGAAACAAGTATTTTTTAAATCCAAATTAATTTAAATCAATAATTTATATTTTACTTTCCCAGCTATTTATACATAACAAAGAAAAAGTATGTCAATTGGTCAAAAAATGATCCCTGAGACTTTTATGATTTTGGACTTGGGAAGACCTTGAAAAATCAAGAAATGTAAAACAGTCAAGGATATTTTTTTGTATGTATGTATGTATGTATACATATGCATGTGTGTAGGGCACCATTTTCTTCACCAACTTTGAAGCTTAATAACTCCTGTGTTTTTTGTTACAGAATTTCTAAAATTTTGCAAAAAGAGGTTTGTATTGGGAGATTAATACTGTAAGGTCTCTTTTTATGCGGATTATTTTTATGCGATTTTGAAGTTGTGCAGTTTGTATTTCATCCAAAAATTTCTTGGACAAACATACATGTAGGCTTGTTTAGGAAGCCCGTGTATAGACAGTCTCCAAAAATTGTGGAACGCTCAAAGCTCACTCCACTTGTTCCGCTGACATATAACGTTTATGGATGTAAAGGACAGCTAAATCTACCTTAATCGCTTTAGTTCTTAGCAATTTTTGATATAAATGTAATTAAACATAAAAAATACTTAAAACTGAAAAAAA
>NW_019384585.1:1301147-1309545 GCF_000671375.1 Centruroides sculpturatus | reverse complement strand
TATCAAAAAATTTTTTATACAACTTAAAATATTAATAAAACAAGTCATAACAAATGGCAAAATTTAAAATCAATAACCTAATTATATTAGCAGCTAGCCAATGTTCAAGTTTTTAATTAAAATTTTATTGTTTTTATACCAAACTTCAATTTAATTAGATATCCAGAAATTACCCATATTCAAGAAATATGGGTAGCTATTTCATATTGGTTCATATTTGAGAAATTTTATTTTAATTCATGTAAAGTTCTGATATGATTGAAAAAGGCATTTCAAATTTATACATTCCTCTTCAGTTGTTTACATATATATGTAATATGACATTATTTTAAAAATTTTAATGATGGAATAAACTAAATTTCTGAATTTACATTATACATTCATAAGTCTGTTTAAAATACTTGAAAATTAGCCTTGTTTCATTGTTATTAGTAGACTAAAATATTAATGAAAAAGAAAGAGATTTTAAAATATGAAGTGTTTTATTATTATTGTAATGAATTAAATTTTTATCAAACTATTTAACTAGTTAGTTAAATAAATATTTTTAATGGCAATGTAAACTTAAAATACTTTAAACTCTGGTCTGTTAATTTTAATTAGTAATTTACTGTTTTTTTTTAACTTTAGAGGAATAACTTTAGTGAATTTGTCAATAGTTTTATTTTGTAGTATACATTCTAAATTCTTTGATGGTTTAGATCTCTTGCTTAATTTAACTTCTATACCTCCTCCTTATACACAAAGCAGGAGGCATTGGCATAAAATGAAACTTTATTAGTGCAATGTAATAACAACACTAATAAGTGATTATAATATCATAGCAACAGCATTTTGAAAAATGCATTTAACTACCCTATCTGAATTTTATCTGAATTAGATTATCTTAAATTCGGAAGCTACTTATAATACAATTAAAATATATTTTTAAAAAATCACATGCTATTAGTCTTAATATAAAATAAATAAAACAGAATACAGTGGAGTCCCATATAATATGAGAGGGTACGTTCCACATTTTAGAAAATTGTGTTATCAAGACATGCATTATTAGATGATTTTATTCAAATTTAAACCTAGACCTAGAAGTTGAAGAAAATGCATAATGTTGGAAGACAAAATTAAAATTATTTAGGCATACAAGTTGCAATTTTTTTGTCACATCATACAAATTTGTGTTATAGATACACATTAAATGGGATTTCACTTTTTTTATTTAATAATTCATAAAATATTCTTAAAAATAAATGTTAATAATTTCTTTAATAATTGAAAAAGTTCTTACATCTGTAAATCCATTCAGGAGAAAATCTTCACATTTTAATGTACCATTTTCTATAGATGTAACTAATTTGGAAAAATTTAAGTGTAGCTGCCAGCAGCCAGTAGAATGGGTTATATCTAACAGAAACTAAAAGAATCATAAAATTAGTTTTTATCCAATTAATAATTAAGAGTAACTCATTAAACAAAAATATTACATATTGAATTGTAATATAAAATAATTTATAAATCCATAAAAGAGAATTCTTTATTTTTTGATGAAAGAAATACTTATTTACTTATAAACAGAATGAAATATAAGAGAACACATTTTAAAATAGAGAATCATTATAATATAAGCATTTGATTTAGCGACTAAATAAAATATTTTAAATGAAATTATGTGATATCCTACAGACAACAATAATAATTTTTTAATCATATAACAACATTTTAAAATAAATTTTTATTTCAATCATGATTGATTTAAATGACTGTTAAAAATTAAACTTATTCACATAATTTTTTTTTAAACATTTGTTAATTATTCAAACCAAGTTTTCTAAATTCTTCATGTTACAATTAAAACCTAATCACTTCTCATTTTAATAAATAAATTGTTTCAGTATTTTAAATTTAGAATATTAATGGCTGATATAAAATAATTATTGAAAATGGATGGCCAAATGGCTGAAATGGCTAAAGATTCACCTACCACTCCAAGAGATTCAGAATTAAATCCAGATAAATGGCCCCAGGAATTTTTCATGAAACAACTAACCTGGATATGTCAAGCCACATACCTCACCACTCAGTGTTGCACATTTTGGGCCTAGCCAAACCCATAATGGATAAAATAAAAATAATTCCTTCATGCCCATAGGGTAAAAAGAAACTTCAAAAAATTTGTTTCAATAATAAAATAATCATTTTATTTCTTAAATAAGATTTGTGAACTTGAAAAAAATCTAATTTAATGAATTTATTTTATAACTTTTATTACATTTAAAAAAATTTTAAATCATACTATCATATTTTTTTCTTTTTAATGAATACGTTATTCATTTAAAAAGGGGTAAAAATATTAGCAGTTCTATACTTTGTAACTTTAATAATAAAGTCTAAACTTAAAATGAGCAATTATTTATTGTGACATTGTACAATGCTGAGCTGCAATTTTTAATCATATTCTTAATCTATTCAATTTAAAATATATGTTCTTCACCTCAAATTAGTAGTGTCTTTCCCCTGTACATCATACTTTTCCTGCTAGCAATAGAGTTGTGACAGTTATTAATCTAACTCCTTTCAGGAAAAAATTTTTGAATTGAATTCACATAACTTATGGTTTAGACATGATGTTCATATATAGTTAATCAAGGCTTCCTACCCTAAGCTTTCCAAATCTGGTCTTGACTTTCATCTATTTAACAACATTTTTGAGATTAAGGAAGGACAGACAATGGACGAACAACAATGGGAATTTATATGTCTACAATTTTTTCAAATTGTAAAAGCCCAATCAAATAAATATTTATTCTATATTATCTAAAAACTAGAACATCTCTTTTATTTGCCAAAGTATAATCACACTCAAATCTTGGGTTTACAACATTAATATTTTTAGGAAAGATTAATAAATGTGAAATGCATATAACTAATACCAATTTAAAAGTACAAAATTTGTAGAAATTTTAATGTTACAAGCCTGGCTGTGTTTTTAAGAGTAAAAGAAAAATTTAAAAAAACCATTTTCTTACCATAGGTGTAATACAGCAAATATAGATGACTAGTAAAACAAAAATTGATAATAACTGGTTGTATCTTCTGTTATCAACAATAGTTTTTGATAAATTTATACATTTCGATGGAATGAAAGAATTTGGTGTCTTTAAAGAAAAAATATACAAAAATTAAACACATTAATAAAAAATATGAATACAAAAAGTTTTAATAATTTTCTGCAACAGATTTTTTTCCTTATTTGTCATTTCTGTTTTCAATTATTATTATTATTATTATTATTATTATACATATTCAAATCTAATAAAAAACAAATTTCAATTTAAAATTCAAATTAAACCAAAAATATTTACTTCTGTCTGTGGACTTTCCACAAATAGTATAATTCCTAAAATAGCAAGTCCTCCTCCTAACTGCAGTACCAGCTGTAGCCAATATCTGTAGTTAATATGAAAATTAAAGTCATAAGTAAAAAAATATCAGCTACAGCAAAATCTGATATGCATAAAATTATAAGATCATAAATAATTATCAAAAAATTTTTTAAACAACTTAAAATATTAATAAAACAAGTCATAACAAATGGCAAAATTTAAAATCAATAACCTAATTATATTAGCAGCTAGCCAATATGTTTGCTTACGAGGGGCATGATGTTCAAGTCACTGATTATGATCAAATTTGGTGAGATTATAGTACATTCCCAATGACTGACATGTGCCAAGCAGTAAGTGCAATACTCTAAACAAGAAAATTCAGATCAAAAATTACAAATCACTTAAAACTATTAGAATGTCCATCATTTGCATAGTGGCCAGTGACTTGATGGGGGCACACCAGTTTTGTAATCATGAGGTTGGTATTTTGATTTTGGTGGTATCAGTGTTATCTTTTTTCCTAAAACTATAATTTTCACTTCATCCTGGTATTTTTAAATTTATTATATTTATTTAAAAATTATTTTCAAATATTCATGTACAGTACATATGGGATTCATACTAACATTTATTTATAATTTATTTGGAAACAGGACTAGATATAAACAAAATTATCAATATTAAAAGTCAATTTTTTGTATTTTGTTAATAAAAGAAGACATTTTTATTAACATTATTCAATCTGCTTTCCAGGAGCACAATTTTATGGATGATAATTGTCGTAGAAGCATGTGAAGCAATAAACATTTCTGCAGTGTGCAAATTGAATAAATGCAAATTTTTACAATAAGAAGATTTACATACTGTATGTCACTGGAAAAACAAACCAGATTAGTGTTTAAAAAACTTCTCCATTATCAACTAATTTGGAGAAGAATCACTTCTACCACCTTCACAACTTCTGAAATTGATGAAGAACTCTCAGCTGCAATTAGGTCTTGATTTGGAAGAATGCTTTCACAATATGTAAATTTGTAATATTGTCATGCAGTAATTCTATCGCAGAAAACATTTCTATGCTATTGATGTTGGCATGAGATATGAGATATCGAAACCATCTTTTTGTTCTTTAACAAACAAAGATGCAATTATACACACATTTAGGTTAAACAATGACTTTGTTGCCAGATTAAGTATGAACTGTACAGAATGTATAGAAAATGCTTTGTTTTTAAAGAAATATTGTTAGGTAGCATTTGTTAATTGCTTTTGACATTGACTTGTCATTTGAAACAGACAAATTTTATTGTTTTATTACCCTTATTATTGTGTATTTGTAGTTTTCTAAAAATAAATCAATTTTTCTCTCTGACTATAATAAATTACAAAATACCAAGAATAAACTGAAAATTATAGTTTTATGGAAAAAAAAAAACATTGAATACATCAAGATTCAAAACACCAACCTTATGATTACAAAACAGCACATCCTCATCAAGCCACCAGCCACACTGCAAATAAAGGAAATTCTAAAACTTAGAAGTGATTTGCATTTTTTGATCTGAATTTTCTTGCTTACTTTTGAGTATCGTGCCTTATTGCTTGGCACATATCAATCGTTGGGGATGCACTATAATCTCACAGAGTTTGATCAAAACTGGTGACCTGAACATCATGCTGTCCCCTTGTTAGTAATGAGTAAATAAACAAAACTTGGATAGTATCATTCCTTAGAAAATTCAAATACAGATTGACTCCTAATAAGTCTTCAAACTCCTTTAACTTGAAATTTTTTGTCCAGACTTAACTCCTATATACTTGATACAGTGTGTTTCTGTAAGTTAGAGTTATTTTGAGATCATGTTTCACTAATTCAAAATCTGATCCAGAGACTTTATATCATCATTTTTACAAAAATGGATGATGATAACAGAATGCTGAAGATTGGTATTGTATGGAATTATGCACAACATAAAATTCAAAATTTTAGCATTTTGCACTTAAAGTAACAATCTTATTCTTAAATGCAATCTGACTAATCAAGTCAGATTGCATCCTAGCACTCCTAGCACTTTAAAATCATTATTTTTAGATTTAAAAAATTTAAAAATATATTGATAACAAGCACATCTGTGATTTGACTTCTTACTGAATTATTGGCCAATCAAATTTATGAATTGTCTATATGTATCTCCCTATTTGGAACTAAACATTCATACTATGTAAATTTTGCATCAACTTTGAATCACATGTTGACATTTTAATTGCTGACAGTGATTAATTAATTGGCATATTGACCATTTTCGTTTCAAAGTAGATAGAAATGGCAAACAAGAGAAAACTAGATTTTGTTGATACAGAAAAATCAGAAATTGCAAATAAATTTACCATTCCTTAGGAACTCTCTCTACATAGCAGAAAAAGGAGAAAATAGTTTTGGAAAGCTGCAGTGAACAACAGAAAATATAGCATAAATGTGTGCATCTAGATCAGTATTTTTCAATCTACCATCTCAGCATACTTGAACCTATAATTAAATTTCCACAAAAAAAATTATATGATTTAAAGTTGTTTGTAAACATTCTATCACCATATTACTTGCCATTTATTCTTTTTGTCTGTATTTTTTGTGAATTAAATAGAACAGCATTGTTATTCCTTAAAATAACAGTAGGTTACAACAATAGTTATTTAAATTAATAATTTTCATTTACATACAAAAAGCAATTAACATTAAGTCTTAAATTGCATTTAAAAGTAGCATGATAATTGCCTTTAGAAACCAGCCACTATTTCTAAGTTACAGTTACAGTTAGGGACTAGGGACTTGCGTAGGAGCAACGTAAGTAACATAAATTAAGAAAGAACAGGTACAGATAACTTAACTCTATTGGAGACACATTCAAAAAGAACGGTTGACAGGTTGCGCGCCACACATCAGAATAAACAGACTAACATGGCAGAATTGCAGACGAGTTTCAGTGAGTGTGAGTTCTTTCGCTGTTAAAATAATGTAAATTTGTAAAAATATTTGCAAGAACTTTGTTTCATCGTAATTTCACAATTTCTACGAAATTCCAGGACAAAATTAATAGTTCATCTGGACAGTGAGTCAATTCCTGGACTGTCTGGGTGAAAACTGGACAGGTGGTAACACTATGGATNTAATTTTTGTAAAAGTTAATAATAATAACAAAAATTAACTATAATTAATGAAAAGAATCTAATATAAAATAACATAGTAAAGCTCCAATATATGTATTTTATAAAGTAAACATTAATATTATAGGAGGAGGTCTAATCATCTAATCAAAATATTTTTTAAAGAATTGTTTAAAAAACAATTTAGAACAGCTAAATTTTATTATCCATGATTTGGCTGTTTCTTAGGAAGCGACTAAACCAAAATTAATAGCATGCAACTGATTCATAGTAGTTTTAATCATTCTTAAAGTAATTTTAAAATAAATCATGGTTAACTGATTTTGGATAAGCCTTTACATTAATAATCATTTTAACAAAGTAATTTTCCACAATTATTTCAATATTTACATATTTTATTAAGTAGTTTTTTAGATTATTTTTACATTTACTAAAATATAGCCAATGCTTGAGAGTAGTTTATGTTTAAAAATAAAATTTCCTGTAATTAATAACAAACATAATAATGATAATATATATAAATTATTTCATTACATTTAATAGTTTTATTAAGTAATTCAAAAGGTATCAAAAGTTAATGTAGTTTATCAAATAAATTTTTCGAATAATGTAATAAAATATATAAAAAAAAGACTTTTACATAAAAATGTATTTGTTGAAAGTTAGAAACTAAGTAGAGAATTGCTATTTATTAAAAGCTTCTTACCCAAATTTTTGAATCAATAGATGATCATACATGTCAAACAGATAAACATGTGTCAAAAGTATTAAGGTACAGTATATTAAGGAGAAGGTCAGTAGCAATACTAGCTTCTGGACGGTAGTCAGAATCAGAAATGTGGCAGATGCCAACATTACTAACATCACACAGAAAGTCATGTACTGTAGTAATAAATCAAATTGAATTATGTTAATTATTTTTAATTAAAATCATTTAAAACTTGAAAAGAAAATTTTAAACAGAATCTTATAAATTCATATCATCATCCAACTTCTGAATCCAAAAAATATGTTTTGCCATATCATCATAATCATCATCAATAAGAATTTCTTTTACTGATACTTTCACAGCACAGTCTCAACAATATTACTTCATAATATAATTATATTATATTATTAATGAAATGACTGTAACCTAATTCTTTCAGTTTGAAGACAAGATCAAAAATATTCTAGTTTCAATTTAAAAATAACAAAATTCAATATTTCATAAATTTCAATACAGAAAATTTATGAAACAAGTATTTTTTAAATCCAAATTAATTTAAATCAATAATTTATATTTTACTTTCCCAGCTATTTATACATAACAAAGAAAAAGTATGTCAATTGGTCAAAAAATGATCCCTGAGACTTTTATGATTTTGGACTTGGGAAGACCTTGAAAAATCAAGAAATGTAAAACAGTCAAGGATATTTTTTTGTATGTATGTATGTATGTATACATATGCATGTGTGTAGGGCACCATTTTCTTCACCAACTTTGAAGCTTAATAACTCCTGTGTTTTTTGTTACAGAATTTCTAAAATTTTGCAAAAAGAGGTTTGTATTGGGAGATTAATACTGTAAGGTCTCTTTTTATGCGGATTATTTTTATGCGATTTTGAAGTTGTGCAGTTTGTATTTCATCCAAAAATTTCTTGGACAAACATACATGTAGGCTTGTTTAGGAAGCCCGTGTATAGACAGTCTCCAAAAATTGTGGAACGCTCAAAGCTCACTCCACTTGTTCCGCTGACATATAACGTTTATGGATGTAAAGGACAGCTAAATCTACCTTAATCGCTTTAGTTCTTAGCAATTTTTGATATAAATGTAATTAAACATAAAAAATACTTAAAACTGAAAAAAA
>NW_019384585.1:1240465-1300331 GCF_000671375.1 Centruroides sculpturatus | reverse complement strand
TTATATACAAATGCTTTATTGTAGTAAGAAAAAATCTTGTTACAGGGGGTTAGCATTAGAGATTTACAAAAAGATAATTAATACTTATTTAAACATTTTTTAAATATTTGGTTACATAATTTTTGATAAACATAACATATTAATCATTCAATTTACAACATCATATTTCAAAATTTTTAAAATATGAACAAAAAAGTTATGAATATTATACATTTTACATAACGGAATTTTTTCTAGATTAGTTCTGAAATTTTCTTCTTGACTTAAATCAAAAATTTCTTTTAATTTAAATTTACATTGCGCTTCTTCAATCTTTGGACACTCAATAAGAATATGGTAAATATTAAAAGATTCAGACTTGCACCAGTAGCATTTCTTGGAAAAATCAATATATACATTGCCAATCAGTAACGAATTGTAATTAAGACGTATCTGAATCAGCGTGCGCTTAATATTTAAATTAGTATTTGTTGTAATAATATTCGAACTTGATGGAAAATGTAACATATTTTGATACCAATAGTGATATGTCGAATTTAAAATGGAATCTTGATCCTTGATAACAGATTGAGATAAAGCAGAATTCATCATTAAGGAGTATGCGTGTTTACAGTTGTCTTCGGTTGAATTGAGTAATAAAGTAGAAATTCCATAAGATTGTATTATTTTAACGAATTTTTGATACCACGAAACATTTTTAGTTGATAGGCTTCCATTTTGGTTGCTTATTAATTGAAATAGAAATTTAATATTATCGTCATCAGTATTTAATATGCGAAGATAAAATTTGAATAAACGTTTCAAAAAAAATGGAAAAAGTTGGAATCTATTAGTCTCTGATCTGATTGCATAACCTGGAACCGTGCGTTCAATATGAAGTACTTTACGCAAAAAAATGATATGGAATTTTTCCAAATATTTGTAATAGACTAATGCCCAAACAGGACTGGCAGGATAAAAAAATAGATTTTAAATAATCATTAAGTGCATTAATTTTACGTTGTAAAATTATCCGAGTTGGGGCTAGCAAAACAAGATCGTCTGCATATAAAATGTAATGATAAATACGGCCATTTATTAGAATTCCTTCATTTTCATTTGTATATAAATCATCAATCTCACTTATGTAAAAATTAAATAATTGAGGCGATAAAGGTTCTCCTTGGAGTATTCCACGATGTATTTTTAAATCCGGAAAAATGTGATTATTATGAACTATATTAACTGTATATGATGAAAATAAATTTTCAATTGAATTGCAGAATTTAGTTCCAGCTCCTTTCTTTTTTAATTTGTATACCAAAGTAGGAACATGCACGGAGTCAAAAGCTTTAGATATATCGATGAATGCCGAGAAAATTTTCCTACGTTTTTTGTGAAGGTATATTTGTATAATTAAAGTCAGTAGGAATATAGACAGCTCAGTACCTTTTGATTTGGAGAAGGCATATTGAAATTGCGAATTTAAATCTTGCTCAGAGATCCAGTTTTGAAAACGAGTAGCGAGTATTGCAGTAAAACACTTCCTAATTACAGATAATAAAGCAATAGGGCGGTAATTGTTTGGTTCTGATCGGTTTCCCTTTTTATAAATCATAAGAATTTTCGCTAATTTCCAAGATTTTGGGTAAATGGAATCATTATAAAAATGGTTGTAGAGATCAAGAAGAAGTTGCCTACCCGCTGGCGGAAGAAGTTTAATAAATTTAGTGGTAATTAAATCCATTCCAGGAGCTTTATTCGTTTTTAAATTCCGAATTGATAAATCCAGTTCTTCAGAAGATATTGGGCTATCTAAAATTCCGTAATGAGAAATTTTTATATCAGGCATAGGAGAAACTGTAATTTCTGTAAATCTGTTAAAAAAGCTAGCCCATTTAGGAAAATCTATTTGAATTGATTGATCACAGTTTGAACATCGTAATTTCTTAATTGTAGTCCATAAAAGTTCATTAGTTTTATTTTCTAAGATTTTTTGTTGAATTTTTTTGTAATAATTTGATTTCTTTGTTTTTAATAAATTGAAATACGAATTTTTGGCTTGACGATATTGTCTGAATGCCGTTGGTGTAGATAATTTTCTAAACTGGTGTAATGCTTTAGTTTTTTTCATTCTTAAATTCATACAATCCAAATCATACCATGGGTTTTTTGGTCCTAGTAATTTCGAATTTCTGTTCTTTCGTGTTTTAACATAATCTTTTATTATATTTACAAACTTAGTATATTTTTCGATCTCTTCAGTTAATCTCTCATCCAATAAGCAACTCATTCTATCACTGATTTGTTCTTGGAATCGTTGATATTGGTAGACAGTTATCTGATACTTCGGTATAACATAATCAATATGACACGATTCTTTCAATCCAAAGTAAGAACTAACAGGAAAATGGTCCGATAAATCACAATTTAATACTTGAATTTCCGAGCATAAATCTACTAAAAATTCTGAACATATAAACAAATCTATTGTAGAGCTTCCCGAAGTGGCTACGCAAGTAAATTCAGAAGGATAGTCCTTTTCAATTCTACCATTAAGAATATATAGTTGAGCTTGAGTCGTTAATTTTAGAAGATCATGACCCATTTTATTCTGTTTAACATCTTTGGATTTACGAATGTTTTGAATTTTTACGTTCGGACCTTTATATAGCAAATCCATGGACTGTGCAATACGAGCATTTAAATCTCCAGTTATAATGACATAAGGAAAAGTATTTCTCAAAGTTTCGTATATACGAAATACTTCAAATAGTATTTGCTGTTGCTCGGGAGGAACATATACCAGAATTATAACCAAAATTTTATTTTTCAAGTTGTTTATTTCTAGCTTATTAATCAATAAATGAACAATAATATAATTATTTCTTTTTTGGGTATATATAATTTCTCCCATTTTTTTTTTAATTATTAAACCTAGGCCACCGAAAGGACGACCTGGTCCTGTTGGTTTTTGAGCTAGTTGGGTAATTATGTGATATTTTTCATTGTATTTAATCAGTAATTCAGGAAATGAAGTCATCCAAGTTTCTGTTATAGCTAATATGTCAGAATTCTTTATCAAGTTCGCAAATTCACTGGTGAAAATTTTCCGCTTAAGACCTTGAGAGTTCCAATTAATTATTACAAAATGGGAGACTTTTTGATTGGACGTAATATCATGTAAACTTTCATTATTATTATGTGCAGCAGGCAAGGGACTTAATAGTTGAGTCTTCACAGAACGTAAATCTTGCATAGGAGAATTTAAATTGATAATATGTCATTGTGGAGTATTCTCGGAAGTAGAAAACGGGGTAAAGGAATCCAAGTATACCAGCTCCTCCAACACATAGCTATACGTCAAAGAATAATTGCCCAACAGTATAGTGTCACCTCGGAGTTTTGGATATTTACCTGCTTTCCTTAACTCGCTTAAAAAAGGAATTAATTGTTTACGTCTTAATCTAGATCTTTTAATAAGGTCCTGTGAGATTTGAGTTTCTTTCCATACATTCGATAGGTTTTGCTGTTTCATTTTTATAAAACTCGAATATATATAATCTCTTATTTGAGTATTTTTAATAATTAATTTAATTGTTGGATACTGTGATTTAGTTATTGGAATAATCGCTATTAAATCATCCATTGTAACTTCATGTAATTCTAATGATTCATTAATAAGATTAAACACTTCTAGCTTGGTAGGACTAGTTTTACTGGGATATCTATATAACATTATATTATTGCGATGTTGCGCATTAACCATATTGTCCATTCGATATTGCATACTTTCATTTTCTATTTTCAAATTAGCAATCTGTTGTTCAAGATTAATTATTTGGCTATTCATTTTTTGATTCTGAACTTTAGTTTCTTGGATACTATTAAGAATCTGGTCCAGATCTTCTTTGATAATAGTCATTTGACTTAATATTCTCGTATTAGAAACATTAATTAATTCAGAAATTTTATTCCATAGTGTTATACTTGATATATCGGATTAATTTTTTCCTGGTGAAGAAGATAAAAAATCAAATGGCTCACCTGATAGTTGTGAACTTAGAAGTGAAGTTTCAGGGTTCGAACCTGCATTTGCAGAGGATGGTTCAGGAGAAGTTCTTTCGATGTGTGAATTATAATCAGTAATTAACCTGGTATTAGTGGTCGAAGCAGATTCCTTTCTATTAGTTGATTTTGACCTTTGACGTGGTGGTCTACCTCTATTAATTGGCGAGCGTTGCATATTAATTATGTTGATAGATTTTCCAACACTAATAATGTTAGTACACAGCACAAACAAAAGAATTTAACGTAAAATTGTTCGACAGGATACGTTCTTTACCTGTACTTGAAGTGAGTAAAAAAACGCGCCAGCAGCTTCGGCAGACAGAAGCCCCCCGCTTTGTCTAATAATAAGCTTTGTTAAATAGTTTAAGCTTTGTTTAATAATTTAATCAAAATAATAAAATTTGAAATTTTATTTCCTTGTAATAAATGTTTAAATGTAGTAATTAAACTTAAATTTTTAATAAAATGTATTACACATACCCAGGAATTCCTCCAGCTTCCATATAATTTGCTAAAGTGACATCGTTGGACCAGACATCAAATTGCCATTTTCTTAATCCCAATACTCCACAATGAACACGGCCAGTATGAATTCCAACTCTCATATTTACATCTACGCCAGTTACTTCTCTCACTAAACTAATATAATCAATTGAAAAAAAAATTAAAATTTATAAAATTATCTTTCAGAATTTTAATATATAAATTAAATACTTACGCAATAGCTTCTATCATATCTAATCCCATTTCTACGCAACACTGAGCATGATCAGGACGAGGATCCGGTAATCCACTTACACAATAATAACAGTCTCCTAATAATTTAATGCGTAAGCAATGATTTTCTGAAGCCAATTTATCAAAGCGAGCAAATAATTCATTAAGAATTTTAACTACTTCTTCTGCGGTACATTGGGATGATAAGCTGGTGAAACCACAGATATCGGCAAACAGGATGCTAAAATGATGACAATAAATTAAAATAAATAAATAATATTTACTTCTAATAAACTTTATTTGATGCTATTTTACCTAACATTTTCATGTCTTTGAATATATATTTTATGAAACATGGTATCTTCGGGTTTTTTTGCAATATCTGCTTTCATTTCCATAGCAACATGTCTAGGTAATACTGAGAGCAATAGACGTTCCTTAAAAAATTAAACTGCCTTAAAATTTGTCTAATTTTAAATACTATGAAGTATGACTAAGTATAAAATATAGTAGAGCATCGATTATCAGAATATTGATCAACTGAAACGTCAATTAACTGTAAGCTTTCCAGTCGGCAAGTTTAAATTTCCACTAGTGCTGTGATGCTGCAATATTTGGCTATGTCTTGGGCTACTCCAATATTATTTTTCTTGGTGTGCGTGTTTTAGATGGCAGCACTGGTGCGGCCATGAAAGAATAACTTAAGGACGTGCCAGGATTTGAACGAATTTCAACATGGGAGAGGTTAATATATTTTTTCGTACATAATTGGTTATCCAAAAAATCAATTTTCTGAACAGCCCAGTCCCCACTTGATTTGGATAACTGATGCTCTACTGTACTTAATATTCAAATTATAAATGATTAAAAATTCTCTATAAATAATGAAATTTAATTAATTTATAAATGAGCAATTATTTATTGCGACATTGTCACAATGCCAGGCTGCAATTTTTAATCACATTTTTAATTTATTTAATTTAAAATATATGCTCTCCACCTCAAATTAGTATTGTAATGTCTTACCCCTGTACATCATACTTTTTCTGTTAGCAATAGAGTTGTGCCTGCCAGTTGTCTATTAACTGCTTTTAGGGAAAAAGTTTTGAATTGAAATAAGGCGACTTCTAGTTTGCATCGGAAGTTTGTGTATAGTTAATCGGAGCCTCCTGCCTCTAAGCTTTCTGTATCTAGTCTCAGATTTCATCTACCTAACTCTGTTCTTGAGATTAAGGAAAGATGGACAGATGGACAGATAGTAGTGGGAATTTATAGTAAATAATTTTTCAAATTGCAGCCCAATCAATTTATTAATGCAGCATAAAAATAAAAGTAGTAATCAGGTGAGAAATCCAAACAATCTACTTTAGAGAAATTGTCTTTGATTAACCAATAAAGCTAACCTAATCCAACATTTGCCAATGAGTTTGAATTGAAGTCAAAAAGTCAGTTACCTATTGTAAAAACTAAATTTATATCTCATTCAAATATTTTATTACTTATTAATTTTACAAAATTTCTTACACAAGAGATCCTTTTTGTTCAGTTTACAAGTTACAACATTTTGATAAAATTTTAAAAAATTCCTTTGATAGGTTGTCAAGTAATACTAAACTCAGTTGATGCCATGGGTAACTGACTTTTGAACCACCTTCTTTATTTTATTATGGCAATATTAAAGTAAAAAGCTTCTGTACCATTTTTCACATGTACATAATAATGATTATAGCAAAATAATCATTATTATTTTGGAATTGCTAAACAACAAAAAATTGTTTAGCAATTCCAATTTATATCCAGTTAACAGAGTTTGAACAATTTAAGTGTTTTGACTATTTAACTGTATTTCAAAATTCAACATTATTATGATTTTAGCAACAAGAAATGAAATAAATCAGATAAACAACAATTCAAAACAGAATTTTGTAATCTAGAAATAAGTTTTATAATAAACAGATCTTAGAAGGAGATGTTTTTATTAAATTTTCCTTCAAGTTTTGTTCAAACATTGTTTAAACTGTGAGACATAAGAGATTTTGTTAGCCCACTAAAGCAAACATCCAAGAAAAAGAAACACATGCAGTAGATATTAAAAACTCAATTTATTTTTGCATGATATAACTATGTACAGGTTTGATAAAAGATGTCAACTCTAGAATGGTTACTCTGGCAGTAACCCTAAACCCAATAATTGATGAAACAATTACAAAAATAAAATGGCAATGTCACACTGAATCATGATCTATTGTGATCACGATTCAGTGTGACATACACGTGATCTAATACAATAAACAAGAATTATTATTACAATAATAATTTTCCTAAAACTAACTCTTAATACTACACTTACTCTAATAAAAGAAAATTGAAATAGGGACGAGAAGTAGTGAAGATGGCAGATAGGATAGGAAAGAATACCTGGGTCTTTCAGTTACTGTGAGGGGCATGTGTGAACTTCTTAAATGCAAAATACTTGCTTTTATCTTCCTTTCCCTCAGTTCTTGAGGGCTTTCTTGCATATTTTATCCTAAAAGTCAGTTGCACATTCAGACTCTTCAAACTGAAATGCCAGCTCTAATGCAATAACTTCAGCCTGGAAATTTCAAAGTTCCTATTCGAAGTTCTAGCCTCAACCATTTCTTGGCCACTGGATGCTGTAACATCTTTCTCCTTTCATGGTCCTCTCTTCCAGCACCAACCCAAAAGTGACTTTTCCTTTGTTCTCAGGTAACCTTGTATATAATGTTAATGAATTCTAAGAAGTTTCCCTCACCTCCAGAAAGAATAATTAAGAAGATTAGAAAGCTCTAGAAGGTGTCCACCTTCTAGAGTTTTCTAAGAACAAAGAGCAGGAAAAATTGTCAGAAGAACAAAAGCATATAATATGACAGACAGTCACAAAATGCTGAAGCAAACACTGAATGTTGATATCCCATGTTCTAATTTGATTCAAAGCCTAGAGAATCTTATGATGGAATAGTAGAAAAAAAAAGTTTTATCTCTTAACGATGTCAGAGCTATGGTCATTGGTACCAGGAAAAAATTCAGATTTTGTGCCCTCAAAAATTCTCTACAAGATAAGTTGAAATACTAAAAATTGTTTTGCTGATTGTGCCCTCCAGGGTTTGCACCCTGGCATGTACCCCTTTTACCAGCCTTAGCTATGGTGCTGTCCCTTAATAAAGTTTGACTTCTAAACCAGATTTAGCATTTCTGCAGATTCTTAGATAAATGTTTTCAGTCATCTTAATTAATTAATTTAAATATCCCATCTTCAGGACACTAATAAACATGTTCATATTCTAGAACAAATTATAAACATTTTCAAGTTCTATAATATAATTTAAATTCTAGAACTTGAATACAGCCATTTCAGATGGTCATTATAAAAACTCATTGCTGAATTACAAAGATTATCTTTATGTTTTGAATTGGTTTTAATGATAAAAATGTCTATTAAATTTAAGCCATTAAATATTTTACATTAATAAAAAGAAAACCAATTCCCAAGAAAAATTATTGAAATGTAAATAAATTTTAAATAATTAAAACTTAAATAGCAACAATTAAAAATTTAAGCTCTAACAAATTTAGGAAAGGAAATAACAATTATAATTAAAAAATAAATGTAATTAATATCTAACTTGTTGTTGATTTTCTTGTTGAATGTTTAAACGAGCTTGGATGCATTGTCGAGTTTCCATAAATGCTTGACGTTGTGATGCTTTACTTGGAAAGTGGGAGAATATTCCAGCAACATTTACAGCAATAAACAACAACAGACTTGCAAATAACTAAAATAATAAACAAACAAATATTAATTACATTAAAGTTGTTAAGAAAATTATATAGTAATTTACATGGTATTGGATATTAAAATAATTAATAGATAGAAAAATAATCTTAAATTTATTAAATGATTTTGTTAATACTTATAAGCTATTTGATTTCTAAAAGTCAAATTAATTATTAATAAAATAAATCTGTCTTAGAGCAAAACAGACAGACCTCTCATTAATATTAATTAAAAATACCTTAATCGAAATTTAATAATTAAAACTTTCTGTTGAATATTTAATTGTGATAGAAATAATTGATGTTTCAATAGCCATATTTATAAATATTAATCTTACAAAATAAATTTTAATAAGAGATTTAACATTTCTAACAAGTTTTAAAATTTCTTTTTTATTTACATATAATGACCTATAATTATTGATCTGTGAAGTATAAACTTCAGGATCAAGGTTGAAAAACTTATTTACATTGAATGGAATCAATTAAATTTATTATATAATAATTAATTTTAATTAATTCGTAATGATTGAAAGCTGAGATTAGTTAGGCCTATTTATACCTTAAAATTTTTGTAGAGATGTTTGTTTTGATGTAATAAATTTAAATCTTATGTTTTACACTGAATCCATTGTTAAAATAAATATGCAAATGTTTAATGAGAAGTTTAATTTAAAATTATTTTAATGCAGTTATTGTTATTTTTATTAATTATCAGTTGTCATTCTTGTTTTCCTTTCTCCCCCCTTTTTTTTTGTTTGTTTTTTGTACTAATTTAGTGTATTCTGTGCAAGAAGTTTGGCTTCTTGATATCCTAAATTAGGCTAAACTTAAAGTGCAGCCTTCATATTGAAGTCTTAAACTTTAGTTTTAAGAATATTAGGAGTTGTAAGAATCAGTTAAACAAGTTATAATAAATATTTTAAAAAACCTTTAAAATCCAGCAATATATTTATTTAATGAACATTTTAAGCTTTTTGAAAGTTGTCTTTGGGAAATACATCCTAAAGATGAGAGTAGGATTTATAAATTAGATATAACTTAAAACCTAATATCAAAATAAATCACACCTTCCATACATTTTCCTGCAACCAACACTTCATTAAAATGAATGGTTTAGCTACTTTTAGAGAATTTCTTCAGGTTTTAAACCAATACAATTGAAACATTTAAACTGAAGTCTATGAAAGTAACATTCTTACAACACTTTTCATATTATATTAGTGTAAGAACATTACTTTGTTGAAATTAAACATTTGAATTGTATTGATTTAAAACCTGAGGTAGGCCTCTAGAAATGGCTGAAAACATTCATTTTAATGAAGTATTGATTGCTGGAAAAGGTGTGGAAGTATAATTTACTCTTATCTGGTACCAGCTTTAATAGAAGTGCCTCATATCAGAGCCTACAGCTTAGTACGTATGTTTTTAAATTTATTATTATTTGATAGAAGGGAAAAAACCTCACATATATTAAGCATTAGTACCAGAAAAAGTCTAAATCCAGTCCTGTTAAAAATGATGTTCAAAAAGTCAAGAATCTTTAAAATCCAGATTCATATTCAAATACAAAATATGATGTGTGGCCAGATTGCCAAAGCAGTTATGGCATCACGCGACTGGATTTGGTCCTGGGTCTCCAGAGCAGTAAAGTCCCTCACAAATTTTTTGGGAGTGATCTGTCGCAAATATGATGAACCCTGTTATTCATTATCTGGCCTCTCACACTGAGAGTCTGGCCAAACCCATAATTGGTAACATAAAAAAAAATCCTGTTAGTGATTACAGGAGAGAGTAAAACAAATTGAGTTTATACAATAGAAACAAAAATCACATTTTCTAAGACAACTTAACAAGAACTTAACAACACATTTCCAATAGTCTAGTCATAGTTTCATTAATTAATTTTAATATACAGGATGATCCAAAAGTCAGTTAACCATTGTAAAGACTAAATTGTTATGATATTGAAATAGTTTATTACTTAAAAAAATTTCACAAAAATTCTTCAAAATGTCTTGTTCAATACACAAATTACAACACTTCAACTAATTAAATTATATCTTTTTAAAAATCTTCTGATAAGCTTGTTTGAACAATTCTTATAATTAACCAACCATCCTTATATATAAATACAAGTTTTTAGTATCCACTTACAAAATATTGTTCAATAGGATACTTACTGTTTGTAAGCAATTGCTTCCTGCAGTGTACTATCTATTATGCTTCTGTGTTTTCTTTACTACTCTTTGGAAAATACTAAAGAATATTACTGAATAAATCAGAAAAACAATTTTATAGTTTAAAAATGAAAATAATAAATTTTCCCTTAATTTAGTGAGTAGCCGGGGGTACAAAGCCGCTAGGGATTGTTCGTACCACTTAATCGGCACAGATTATCCAAAATCTGTCTCCAAAGTTTCAGATCCCTAGATCTGATCTTAAAAGTTTCATAGGAGAGTGATAACCGCTAGTGGATCTGAACTGTGAAGTCAGGGCTGACACCAGTTTATCAGTTGTTTTACACGCGGATAAACATGCGTGGGGAAATCCTATTCCAATAATAATTGAGAGACATTTCTTTATAGAATAAATAAGAATAAATTTAATAAACCATAAACAACTAAAACTAATACAAACTATTATATAAATGAGAGATAGTAAATGCGAATTTCAATCTATAAGTCGAGAGAGATACGGACTTATACTATAACCGATATAAGGTCGAGAGAGAGAGCTCACAAAATCATTTAAGAACATACAACCTGATCATTGTCTTTAAACTTCGGCTCTGTATATGAAGTATTTGTTTCACTTCTATAATTCTCTGTCTTCTTTCCTCTGGAGAGATCAACTTAACTTGATACATTTATATCTTTAGACTTAATCCTTGTATATTGTATGGCTCATAGCATAGGCGTTGGCCTTTAGGAGCAATATGAATGGAGTCCTGACTCTTCTATGTCTGTCGATGAACTCCCCGAATTCTGATAAATTTCCGCTATATCTGCTGATTTTCGACCAATCATCAGACAGAGACTCTTTCATGTGAACGGATGAAAGGGGAATAAATGAGGGGTGAACATTTCCCATCAAAGCTATATTTTTCGCAGATAAGGGAAAAACAGAGGATGTTCTAACTTCCCTAGAAGGAAGTAGCATCTGTTATCTATCTTTCCCACGTTGGAAAATCGTTAATTTCTCACCAAAACGAAATAATATTTTATGATAATATTTAACATCATAAAATAATTATTAATTGTAGACTCAGGACTATTCAGATCTCACAGAAGTACATTTCAAAAAAGTTTCATAAGGAAAGAATTTATTATATATATTTTTTTCTTTAACTAAAATCTAAAATCTTCAGAATATCTTAATCATGTACTAAGATAATAACATAAATAAAATATTACCTTTATGCTTACAGGAGTCATAAAAAGACCTTCCTTATTATAAAGGACTAAGTGCATTTAGAATTTGTCCATCTTCAAAATCCAAAAAGCAATTAACATCCAATTAGAATGTTCTATCATGTTTGAAATACCTCTGACTTTCAAACCTAATCCTTTGTAAACTTATTCTGTAAGAGCTTATCAACTCAGAAAGAAGTTGGAAATGAAATTTGAATTAGAATATCCTATATTTAAAACATCAATTTGATGGACAACACAACTGAAATATGGTATCAATCAGAATAGCATCAATAAGATTATTCCACAAAGAATTACACTCATACTTTCTTCAAGCAATTGGAAATAGTCATAAACTCATAACAAAATAAATGCCTTTAAAGCTATTCAAGAATCACGTACTCTAGCTAGTCTATCAATTAATAATAGTAATATTAATTGTTATATTAGATGAATAAGAATGTCGATCAGAGTCAGATTTGAGGCAATTGGAGCAACATGCGCCAATTGGGCCTTGCAGCACATCAAAATTTATATATTTAAAAATAGTACATGTTACAAAAATAAATATCTAGGCATATTATTATTAAAAATATAACAACAAATTTTTTTCTTAAAAAGTTCATGTCAATCATGTCGACTGAGAGTCAAGAAGCAAACCAGTTGGATTTTGATACTATTTTAGAAGATTTTACAGAACAAAAACTTTGGAACATATAAAACATCTCTTTATAGGTTTATATTCAATAAAATTCAGTTATATTCATTCATCAACATATTAGAAGATTTTTCATGGCAAAAATTTATGTAGTTATATTCATTTAAAAATATAGAAATACTAAAACATATCTATGTATTAAATTAATTAAAATATCTTTAACTGTGAGACAGATAATAGCAAAAGTTTATCACATCAATGATAATGGGCACAAGTGCTCAAGAATCAAAGTAAAAACATTTAATAAAACAAAAAGGGGTGAACAATAAGATGATTACATAAGTATAAAAACCGTAAAAATCCAAAATGCATTTTGGACTATTTTCCAATAGAAAAATAGTCCCTCATCAGTTGGTATTATCATTGGTGTGATAAGCTCTTACTATTATCTGCCTCACAGTTATAGATATTTTAATTAATTTAATTATACTTAGAGCTAAAAGCAATTTCTGTAGAAATAATATCTATGTATGTTTATATTCAATGAAATGTAGTTGTTTTTATCTTTGGTACAGGTTTTTTAATGTAGAAATTTGTCTACCTCATAGTTCATGACTTTTGATTTTTATAATTGGATTTTGGATTTTGTTTTAAATAAATATTTAAAATCTATACTTCAATATGTAAATTAACTGTTAACTAATTTTGTTATTTAGAGTTTGAGGGGCCCCACAAAAAAAAAAAATTCAATCAGGCCTCGCACCTATTGCATTCGGCCTTGATATCAGTAAAACAAAAACTCTACAATTTGCAATGTTTTAGCCATTAACAAAATTATCACATCATTTATATCAATTACTGCAAAAATAATTAATAATGATTGACAATTATACTATTTCAGAATGACTTATAATAGACAACAGATAGTTAAATACTTAGAAGTTAGTAATTCCTCTGTCAGCAATTAAATACCTCAATTATCTAATTAGGAAAATACTTGAAGGCTTTTCTAAATCTCTCTTAAAATGATAAAATGAACACAAAGTACAGGGGAAAAAATGTATTGATACTTTTTAACAGTAAAAAGATTTCTATGATGAAAAGGATGCTAAAAGAAAGTCAACACTAATGCTTTCATCAAAATGTCACAGAAACTTAAATATTTCTAATGAGAACAAACTAATAAAAATTAGTAGTAACTGTAACAAAAATTGTCTATTAATATAAAATATGCCTTGCTATATGTATTTAGAGATGGCAAATTTGATAATATTATATTTTCTTATTTATTCTATAATCCTCAATCTACTCCTTTTGATCTATCATCTTTTGTGCAGCCTGAGATTTGAAAATAACAATGTGATTCATGAAAAGAACATACAGTAGTAATAATATTTGTTAAACAAGTATAGTATTATCTTTTCATTGACATAAGCTATTGAAGTAAATGGAGAGTTCAAAGAAAAAAAATAAATTGGGAAGACAAAACATCTGATCATAATGTATAAATTTCAATTTTTTATTTTGGGAAGAAAAATTATGAGGTTTATAAAGAAATTTTTTTGTAAATGATTTTCATAAAACAAATATAAATTATTTATCATTTTATTTAAGTAAATATCTTTAAAATTTGTGTTATTAATTTTTAAACATTTGAGAGAATTATTTCACATTAAGCTATTCAGCTATTTATATATAAACAATATTAAATTAATTTTATTAATATATAAAAATTAAAATAAAATTAAAAAAATAAAATAAATTCACAAATATCAGCTATCAGCTTTTGTCTTATTTATTAAATATTCTTCATGTGTATGCAAACTAAACATAATAGAAATTATAAAATTTATAGAAACAAAACAATTTTCAAATAATCAAAACGCAAAGGTCAAATGCAGCTCAGGCTAAAAGGAACATCAATGACATTTGTGAAAATGCACCAAGTGAAAGAAAATGTCATTGATTTTGATCTGGGAATGTCAGCCTCAAAAATTCATGTGGAGCTCTCTAAAGCAAGTGAACAAGTGAGACCTTATAAACTTGGTGAAATTTAACCTGGGACAAAATGGCAGAGGTTTTGAAGAGCTCTCACAAAGCAATACAAAAACACCTGCAAGAAATTGGCAAAGTCTTGAAGGAATGCATTTGGGTCCCACATTAGATTTCTGAACAAAACTACATCCAAAAACTGCTGACTTCTTTAAAAATGTCAAAAATGATTCTTAAATATAATTTTTTTGATTTCCTCAATTAGTAATTATACAGATTATATTTAACTGTACAAATTAAAATTTACCATTTTTAATCATTACAGAAATTAAATAACAAAATAGAACAGTTGTATTGAAAGTTTCATTTACTTTTGATAAATTAATAATAAACCAAACAACATTATTTGAATTACATGAACCTTAGAAATGGATTAATTAGGTTTTTAATTAATAAAATTATTTTATTAACATGCTGAGTGCCATGTGACAGTGAATAGCTTAACATGAAATTGTGAGGATCCAAATCCAGACTTTCCCTGTGTTTATATCATTTCATCATAAGATCACATCGTAGTCATACTTTCATTCCACGGTGTCATAAGATCACAGTGTAGCTAAACTTTCATTCAATAACTGTCAACTTTTACACCTGGGAGTTAAACATCTGTTAAGTTCTCAGACCTAATAAAGACACTTTCTCATCACCTTTCGACCTAGTATCGCGATTTTAACAGTTCAACATTGGACAAGATCAACAAAGTGAGTCAGTCATCGCCAGTTCTTCCATCGGATTACTTCTACGTAATATCTGTTCTCCTTGGGATACCACTTCACTTTTGAATATCAAGAATCGTCTAATATCAAAGGAAAAAGTCAGAACTATTGGACTTCCCGAACTTTCTGTCTTACCGACTGGATCCAGATCAAGATATCAAAAAAAGGTATTTATCGCCACGCGTATGAATTGTAAACTCTCTCTCTCGAGAACGCTCAGTTAACTTTACTATCGAACTTTACTAGCAACATATTGTAAGATATGTATTCCCTATCATTACCCATTAAACATTTGTTATGTTAATCTAGTCTACGAAAGAATCACTTCCGGTGCGCTGTCTCTCCTTCTATCTCAACTCTGATCGCTCCGTTCGCTCACACACGCGACTGCTCACGCCCGAACGAAACGGTTTCTGTGTCTAGCCGTGAAGGCACAGAAACTGTTAGTCAGTCTGAACAGAAAAGTGGTGTCAGTCCTGACGAAATCTGTCATTGTGATCTCCGCCGATGCAATGTCGACCCTTCGGTCACGTGGTGACAAAGTATAGGGAGGCCCTTCGGCATTATCACAAAATAATTCTCTCAAATGTTCTCTCAAAATTCACACTCAACTTTTCATAATTTGCCACTTGTGCCACCAGCACGTCACACTACTGCATAATTTATATTACAATTTTGCTCATTGGTAAAATAGTGTGTGTTGTATTGATAGATATGTGGTGCCTCAGGAGCATCTGATTTTCACCAACATGAAAAAATTATAGGTTATCTTTTGATTTGAATAAAGAAAAGAATAATAAAGATAACTTTTTTTTATTAAAAAAAATATAGAAAACAATAAAGATGACCTTTTTTATTGAAAATAGAGAAAAACTGTTGAATCAACTTCCTACTAAAGCATTATCAAGTGTGGATTTCCTTTAGATTAGACTGAAAAAACATTTCAGATGAAGTTTGATAGCTCTTACTCATATAAATGATGTTTATGGTTTTTTTTTTGTTTTTCTAAATAACTTTTACATGAAAACAAGTAAAATGGCAAGGCCATTTTTGAGACAAGACTATGTATCAAAGACTCACTATTAAGTGGGATCACTTCGACACTCATGGAGGGTCTTGTTCTCATTCTCCAATCTTCTTTGGTATCAATGGTTTTGAGTGTGATCGTTGAAACTTCGCCGGCCTTGGCCACAGCCACAAGGTCATCCACAATGCATTTTCGGTGAAATTAACCTATTCAATGTTGAAATTTCTCTTTGTTGCATGTTGCCCTGAGTTAAATTTTTGTCGATGCCTAATGAAAATTTTTTTGAAAAAAGTAATTGTGGCTATGGTATTGTCCAAAATTATTTTTTATTTTGCACAAACAAAATAAATACATTAATAAATGTAAAAACAAAAAAAAATTATTTTTCAGAAGTTAGTTTTAATATAAAATTATAACGAATAGTGCCATCTAGTTTCAAAAATGTTCCAATGCTGAAAAGAGATACCTCAGGGCAACCGGTTGCAACCAGAGATATGTTGGGAATAACATGGGACAAGTAAATGTGTTTTTTCAAAGATTTGTTTGTCAAAATTTGATTTTGCAATGTTCACACTTCCAACTTCCCAACGAGCAATACATGTGCAAATCTCGCACTAGCACCTGTTTATAGAGTGTAGCCATTTTGTATTTTATATTGACTCAGTTATTGGCCCCCTGAGTACCTACAAGTCTGGTTTTTTTTATGTGCATATGATTTGGGCACCAAATACTCTGTGCCAAATTGCAACTTCTGACATGTACTCCTTCATACCTCTAAGGTGTCCAGCCATTGACAGCACCACGATTTTATAAACAAGACATAGTCTTGTCAATAAAAAATAAAATGATAAAAGGTGTGGCCACCAGTGAGTCATGTGGTACTGAGGTAAAACAAGATCAACCCAGTGCCATGTGACAAGCCAGTGGTCATGAGCACATACAAATGCCAACTTTGTGGTGTGACCCAATATTATAATATTTGATCATAAGTTTATCAACACCTATATTGTTTTTTTCTTTCTTTTTTATTGGAGAATATTAGCCTATGGGGATAAAAAATAATATATTGGGGCAGTCAACATGTTTAAGAAATAATAATAATTTGTTATGGGGCGCTCTGATTGTCAAAGCCGTTGGCGTGAATTTTTTCCCACTTCCATACTTAGTCTAATTTTTCAAAGAAATGAAGAATTTTGAATTATTTTTGGCTAAAAGGAATAATATTAAGCTTCTTATTTTATTGTTATTGATTGCTGGAATAGAACCAAATCCTGGTCCCTTACAGAAAACTCCAACAAAGAGAGGAAGACCATCTACTCGTCAGAAATTGCTGACTAATGATATCAAACCATTGGAACCAGATTCAAACCTAATCACTGAATATACTGAACCTAGAAGAGCCGAATCATCACATCAAACAGGTGAGCTAATTAATTTAACTTCCTCACATGAACAATTACCTGCGGAACAAATAGACATTTCAACAGCAGAATTATGGAATAAGATAGTCGAACTGATAACTAATAGTAATGATAAATGATAAGCTGGTGAGTCAATTTTCACTTATAAGACAAGAAATTAATATAATACAAAATGAAATTAAAGAATTTAAAAATCAAATTCAACAAATAAAGATAAGAAATTATAAAATAGAAAATGAATTTACTAAACTAAGACTGGAAAATGAATTAACTCAATATAAACTGGATACTATGACTAACACTATGAATAATAATAAAATTATAATTTATGATTATACAAATCAGCTTAAAAATATTACTAAAANTTCAGAGACTCCAGAGGAGACATTCTTTTTACAAATAAACAAAAATAAATTTAATTAAAACATAAATCAATAAAAATAATACAATTAATATGGTAGTAAGAGACAATGACTACAAATTACAATCTATATGTCGAGAGATATATGGACTTATATCTAACCGATACAAGATCGAGAGAGAGAGCTCACAAAATCATTTAAGAACATACAACCTGATCATTGTCTTTAAACTTCGGCTCTGTATATGAAGTATTTGTTTCACTTCTATAATTCTCTGTCTTCTTTCCTCTGGAGAGATCAACTTAACTTGATACATTTATATCTTTAGACTTAATCCTTGTATATTGTATGGCTCATAGCATAGGCGTTGGCCTTTAGGAGCAATATGAATGGAGTCCTGACTCTTCTATGTCTGTCGATGAACTCCCCGAATTCTGATAAATTTCCGCTATATCTGCTGATTTTCGACCAATCATCAGACAGAGACTCTTTCATGTGAACGGATGAAAGGGGAATAAATGAGGGGTGAACATTTCCCATCAAAGCTATATTTTTCGCAGATAAGGGAAAAACAGAGGATGTTCTAACTTCCCTAGAAGGAAGTAGCATCTGTTATCTATCTTTCCCACGTTGGAAAATCGTTAATTTCTCACCAAAACGAAATAATATTTTATGATAATATTTAACATCATAAAATAATTATTAATTGTAGACTCAGGACTATTCAGATCTCACAGAAGTACATTTCAAAAAAGTTTCATAAGGAAAGAATTTATTATATATATTTTTTTCTTTAACTAAAATCTAAAATCTTCAGAATATCTTAATCATGTACTAAGACAATAACATAAATAAAATATTACCTTTATGCTTACAGGAGTCATAAAAAGACCTTCCTTATTATAAAGGACTAAGTGCATTTAGAATTTGTCCATCTTCAAAATCCAAAAAGCAATTAACATCCAATTAGAATGTTCTATCATGTTTGAAATACCTCTGACTTTCAAACCTAATCCTTTGTAAACTTATTCTGTAAGAGCTTATCAACTCAGAAAGAAGTTGGAAATGAAATTTGAATTAGAATATCCTATATTTAAAACATCAATTTGATGGACAACACAACTGAAATATGGTATCAATCAGAATAGCATCAATAAGATTATTCCACAAAGAATTACACTCATACTTTCTTCAAGCAATTGGAAATAGTCATAAACTCATAACAAAATAAATGCCTTTAAAGCTATTCAAGAATCACGTACTCTAGCTAGTCTATCAATTAATAATAGTAATATTAATTGTTATATTAGATGAATAAGAATGTCGATCAGAGTCAGATTTGAGGCAATTGGAGCGACATGCGCCAATTGGGCCTTGCAGCACATCAAAATTTATATATTTAAAAATAGTACATGTTACAAAAATAAATATCTAGGCATATTATTATTAAAAATATAACAACAAATTTTTTTCTTAAAAAGTTCATGTCAATCATGTCGACTGAGAGTCAAGAAGCAAACCAGTTGGATTTTGATACTATTTTAGAAGATTTTACAGAACAAAAACTTTGGAACATATAAAACATCTCTTTATAGGTTTATATTCAATAAAATTCAGTTATATTCATTCATCAACATATTAGAAGATTTTTCATGGCAAAAATTTATGTAGTTATATTCATTTAAAAATATAGAAATACTAAAACATATCTATGTATTAAATTAATTAAAATATCTTTAACTGTGAGACAGATAATAGCAAAAGTTTATCACATCAATGATAATGGGCACAAGTGCTCAAGAATCAAAGTAAAAACATTTAATAAAACAAAAAGGGGTGAACAATAAGATGATTACATAAGTATAAAAACCGTAAAAATCCAAAATGCATTTTGGACTATTTTCCAATAGAAAAATAGTCCCTCATCAGTTGGTATTATCATTGGTGTGATAAGCTCTTACTATTATCTGCCTCACAGTTATAGATATTTTAATTAATTTAATTATACTTAGAGCTAAAAGCAATTTCTGTAGAAATAATATCTATGTATGTTTATATTCAATGAAATGTAGTTGTTTTTATCTTTGGTACAGGTTTTTTAATGTAGAAATTTGTCTACCTCATAGTTCATGACTTTTGATTTTTATAATTGGATTTTGGATTTTGTTTTAAATAAATATTTAAAATCTATACTTCAATATGTAAATTAACTGTTAACTAATTTTGTTATTTAGAGTTTGAGGGGCCCCACAAAAAAAAAAATTCAATCAGGCCTCGCACCTATTGCATTCGGCCTTGATATCAGTAAAACAAAAACTCTACAATTTGCAATGTTTTAGCCATTAACAAAATTATCACATCATTTATATCAATTACTGCAAAAATAATTAATAATGATTGACAATTATACTATTTCAGAATGACTTATAATAGACAACAGATAGTTAAATACTTAGAAGTTAGTAATTCCTCTGTCAGCAATTAAATACCTCAATTATCTAATTAGGAAAATACTTGAAGGCTTTTCTAAATCTCTCTTAAAATGATAAAATGAATACAAAGTACAGGGGAAAAAATGTATTGATACTTTTTAACAGTAAAAAGATTTCTATGATGAAAAGGATGCTAAAAGAAAGTCAACACTAATGCTTTCATCAAAATGTCACAGAAACTTAAATATTTCTAATGAGAACAAACTAATAAAAATTAGTAGTAACTGTAACAAAAATTGTCTATTAATATAAAATATGCCTTGCTATATGTATTTAGAGATGGCAAATTTGATAATATTATATTTTCTTATTTATTCTATAATCCTCAATCTACTCCTTTTGATCTATCATCTTTTGTGCAGCCTGAGATTTGAAAATAACAATGTGATTCATGAAAAGAACATACAGTAGTAATAATATTTGTTAAACAAGTATAGTATTATCTTTTCATTGACATAAGCTATTGAAGTAAATGGAGAGTTCAAAGAAAAAAAATAAATTGGGAAGACAAAACATCTGATCATAATGTATAAATTTCAATTTTTTATTTTGGGAAGAAAAATTATGAGGTTTATAAAGAAATTTTTTTGTAAATGATTTTCATAAAACAAATATAAATTATTTATCATTTTATTTAAGTAAATATCTTTAAAATTTGTGTTATTAATTTTTAAACATTTGAGAGAATTATTTCACATTAAGCTATTCAGCTATTTATATATAAACAATATTAAATTAATTTTATTAATATATAAAAATTAAAATAAAATTAAAAAAATAAAATAAATTCACAAATATCAGCTATCAGCTTTTGTCTTATTTATTAAATATTCTTCATGTGTATGCAAACTAAACATAATAGAAATTATAAAATTTATAGAAACAAAACAATTTTCAAATAATCAAAACGCAAAGGTCAAATGCAGCTCAGGCTAAAAGGAACATCAATGACATTTGTGAAAATGCACCAAGTGAAAGAAAATGTCATTGATTTTGATCTGGGAATGTCAGCCTCAAAAATTCATGTGGAGCTCTCTAAAGCAAGTGAACAAGTGAGACCTTATAAACTTGGTGAAATTTAACCTGGGACAAAATGGCAGAGGTTTTGAAGAGCTCTCACAAAGCAATACAAAAACACCTGCAAGAAATTGGCAAAGTCTTGAAGGAATGCATTTGGGTCCCACATTAGATTTCTGAACAAAACTACATCCAAAAACTGCTGACTTCTTTAAAAATGTCAAAAATGATTCTTAAATATAATTTTTTTGATTTCCTCAATTAGTAATTATACAGATTATATTTAACTGTACAAATTAAAATTTACCATTTTTAATCATTACAGAAATTAAATAACAAAATAGAACAGTTGTATTGAAAGTTTCATTTACTTTTGATAAATTAATAATAAACCAAACAACATTATTTGAATTACATGAACCTTAGAAATGGATTAATTAGGTTTTTAATTAATAAAATTATTTTATTAACATGCTGAGTGCCATGTGACAGTGAATAGCTTAACATGAAATTGTGAGGATCCAAATCCAGACTTTCCCTGTGTTTATATCATTTCATCATAAGATCACATCGTAGTCATACTTTCATTCCACGGTGTCATAAGATCACAGTGTAGCTAAACTTTCATTCAATAACTGTCAACTTTTACACCTGGGAGTTAAACATCTGTTAAGTTCTCAGACCTAATAAAGACACTTTCTCATCACCTTTCGACCTAGTATCGCGATTTTAACAGTTCAACATTGGACAAGATCAACAAAGTGAGTCAGTCATCGCCAGTTCTTCCATCGGATTACTTCTACGTAATATCTGTTCTCCTTGGGATACCACTTCACTTTTGAATATCAAGAATCGTCTAATATCAAAGGAAAAAGTCAGAACTATTGGACTTCCCGAACTTTCTGTCTTACCGACTGGATCCAGATCAAGATATCAAAAAAAGGTATTTATCGCCACGCGTATGAATTGTAAACTCTCTCTCTCGAGAACGCTCAGTTAACTTTACTATCAAACTTTACTAGCAACATATTGTAAGATATGTATTCCCTATCATTACCCATTAAACATTTGTTATGTTAATCTAGTCTACGAAAGAATCACTTCCGGTGCGCTGTCTCTCCTTCTATCTCAACTCTGATCGCTCCGTTCGCTCACACACGCGACTGCTCACGCCCGAACGAAACGGTTTCTGTGTCTAGCCGTGAAGGCACAGAAACTGTTAGTCAGTCTGAACAGAAAAGTGGTGTCAGTCCTGACGAAATCTGTCATTGTGATCTCCGCCGATGCGATGTCGACCCTTCGGTCACGTGGTGACAAAGTATAGGGAGGCCCTTCGGCATTATCACAAAATAATTCTCTCAAATGTTCTCTCAAAATTCACACTCAACTTTTCATAATTTGCCACTTGTGCCACCAGCACGTCACACTACTGCATAATTTATATTACAATTTTGCTCATTGGTAAAATAGTGTGTGTTGTATTGATAGATATGTGGTGCCTCAGGAGCATCTGATTTTCACCAACATGAAAAAATTATAGGTTATCTTTTGATTTGAATAAAGAAAAGAATAATAAAGATAACTTTTTTTTATTAAAAAAAATATAGAAAACAATAAAGATGACCTTTTTTATTGAAAATAGAGAAAAACTGTTGAATCAACTTCCTACTAAAGCATTATCAAGTGTGGATTTCCTTTAGATTAGACTGAAAAAACATTTCAGATGAAGTTTGATAGCTCTTACTCATATAAATGATGTTTATGGTTTTTTTTTTGTTTTTCTAAATAACTTTTACATGAAAACAAGTAAAATGGCAAGGCCATTTTTGAGACAAGACTATGTATCAAAGACTCACTATTAAGTGGGATCACTTCGACACTCATGGAGGGTCTTGTTCTCATTCTCCAATCTTCTTTGGTATCAATGGTTTTGAGTGTGATCGTTGAAACTTCGCCGGCCTTGGCCACAGCCACAAGGTCATCCACAATGCATTTTCGGTGAAATTAACCTATTCAATGTTGAAATTTCTCTTTGTTGCATGTTGCCCTGAGTTAAATTTTTGTCGATGCCTAATGAAAATTTTTTTGAAAAAAGTAATTGTGGCTATGGTATTGTCCAAAATTATTTTTTATTTTGCACAAACAAAATAAATACATTAATAAATGTAAAAACAAAAAAAAATTATTTTTCAGAAGTTAGTTTTAATATAAAATTATAACGAATAGTGCCATCTAGTTTCAAAAATGTTCCAATGCTGAAAAGAGATACCTCAGGGCAACCGGTCGCAACCAGAGATATGTTGGGAATAACATGGGACAAGTAAATGTGTTTTTTCAAAGATTTGTTTGTCAAAATTTGATTTTGCAATGTTCACACTTCCAACTTCCCAACGAGCAATACATGTGCAAATCTCGCACTAGCACCTGTTTATAGAGTGTAGCCATTTTGTATTTTATATTGACTCAGTTATTGGCCCCCTGAGTACCTACAAGTCTGGTTTTTTTTATGTGCATATGATTTGGGCACCAAATACTCTGTGCCAAATTGCAACTTCTGACATGTACTCCTTCATACCTCTAAGGTGTCCAGCCATTGACAGCACCACGATTTTATAAACAAGACATAGTCTTGTCAATAAAAAATAAAATGATAAAAGGTGTGGCCACCAGTGAGTCATGTGGTACTGAGGTAAAACAAGATCAACCCAGTGCCATGTGACAAGCCAGTGGTCATGAGCACATACAAATGCCAACTTTGTGGTGTGACCCAATATTATAATATTTGATCATAAGTTTATCAACACCTATATTGTTTTTTTCTTTCTTTTTTATTGGAGAATATTAGCCTATGGGGATAAAAAATAATATATTGGGGCAGTCAACATGTTTAAGAAATAATAATAATTTGTTATGGGGCGCTCTGATTGTCAAAGCCGTTGGCGTGAATTTTTTCCCACTTCCATACTTAGTCTAATTTTTCAAAGAAATGAAGAATTTTGAATTATTTTTGGCTAAAAGGAATAATATTAAGCTTCTTATTTTATTGTTATTGATTGCTGGAATAGAACCAAATCCTGGTCCCTTACAGAAAACTCCAACAAAGAGAGGAAGATCATCTACTCGTCAGAAATTGCTGACTAATGATATCAAACCATTGGAACCAGATTCAAACCTAATCACTGAATATACTGAACCTAGAAGAGCCGAATCATCACATCAAACAGGTGAGCTAATTAATTTAACTTCCTCACATGAACAATTACCTGCGGAACAAATAGACATTTCAACAGCAGAATTATGGAATAAGATAGTCGAACTGATAACTAATAGTAATGATAAATGATAAGCTGGTGAGTCAATTTTCACTTATAAGACAAGAAATTAATATAATACAAAATGAAATTAAAGAATTTAAAAATCAAATTCAACAAATAAAGATAAGAAATTATAAAATAGAAAATGAATTTACTAAACTAAGACTGGAAAATGAATTAACTCAATATAAACTGGATACTATGACTAACACTATGAATAATAATAAAANATGAAATTAAAGAATTTAAAAATCAAATTCAACAAATAAAGATAAGAAATTATAAAATAGAAAATGAATTTACTAAACTAAGACTGGAAAATGAATTAACTCAATATAAACTGGATACTATGACTAACACTATGAATAATAATAAAATTATAATTTATGATTATACAAATCAGCTTAAAAATATTACTAAAAATGAATTAGCAACATTTTTTCTAATACTTTGAAGGTAATTTGCAGCGAATCAGAGAATATAGTAAATATATACTCAATACCTAATTCAAATATTCAAATTAAGTGCATAGTATTAAAATCAAATCAATTAAGAAATAGAATCCTTGCAGCCTTTAATAAATTGAAATATAACAAGACACTGGGAAATTGGCAAGAAATTAATATGTCAGCTGATTTAAACAAAGATTTAAGAAGGAGAAGAAGGAAAAGAAGGAAAAAATTTTTACAATACTATACAGATTTTAAGAAACAAGGATTACAACTAAAACTGCGTGATGACTATCTGATAATTAATTGTCAAAAAGTCACATATAGTTATATTCAGGATCAATTAGTATACGCTGATAATTTTTTGTTGTATTCTTTACAGAAAAACCCAATAACATAATTAATTTAGAATTAGAATGTGAAAATGATCAAGATATTAAAATTTCAAACAATCTTAACTTAAATATCACAAACTGAAACTGCCAAGGCTTAATCCACAAAATAAAAACTCAAGAATTTTCTCAATTACTATATAATACTGATATCTTAGGTATAACAGAAACCTGGCTAGTCACACCAGTTAATGAAATTATAAAAAATAAAATGGAATATACAATTATATCTTCTGACGCACAAAAAACAACAGGACCTGGGAGACCGCATGGAGGATTTTGTCTAATATTAAGAAAAAACATTGGTTCTGTAAAATTTATACAAAAAGCAATTAATTATATTCTAATCTTATTACAAATTGATAATACTGATATGAAACATTTATACAAAAAGTTAATTGTTATAGTGTTAGTTTATGTTCCGCCTGACCAGATCAACTTACTAAATGAAATATTCAAAAATCTCAAAAAATGGAAAAATATCTCTCCTTATGTATTGTTGTTTGGTGATTTTAATTCCAGAATTGTGCAGCTAACAGATTCAGATTATAAAGGACCAAATAATCTAATCCACTTTAACTGAAAATCAAAAGATAATAAACATAGCAGATTGGGGCTTCAATTAATAAAACATACTCAACAATTGCAATTAATAATTTTAAACGAAAGAATAAAAAATGACTATCCATCTGAATTTACTTGTGTTGCTAATATTGGAAGTTCTGTAACAGACCTTACAATATATTCTGAATTGCTGTCTGACTTATGTGTAAAAATTCAGGTTTTAAATTGCGACCTATCCGATCATTTTCCAGTCATGACTATCTTTGAAATGGCAAAAATCCAACTAAATAATAGAAAATTTCAACCGTATCAAATAATAAAATATGATTATCTGAATTTTCAATTGCAAATTAGTGAAAAAAATCAAAAACTTACCTGAATTTTTACCAAGAAATGGAATAGAAATATATCATCAATTGGAAAATCTAATAAAAAAATTTATCAATATAAAAAAGATTAATAATATAAAAACCAATAAGTTTAAGAAGCCTTGGTATGACTTTACCTGTTATATCTATAAAATAAGAAAAATAAAGCCTTAAAACAGTTTAGGAATATGTCAAATGAAACAAACTTTATAAACTATAAGAAACTTAAGACAATATATCATAACTTGTTAAAATCTAAGAAAAAAAAATATTTTAAAAATCTTGAACATCAACTAATATTAGACAAAGATAATACTCTGTTTTGGTCAACAGTACGTAAACTGCATAAAAAAGATACTGAAAATCAAATGCAAATTGACTTTTTAACCTGGTCACTTTATTATAAAAGAATAACTGCTATAACTAATAGAGAGGTTGCAGCCGACGTTTTCAACGCGAAAACGTGTACGTCAGACGTTCAGCGCCGCTTTCCTATAAGCCTAGAAATCTGACAATGATGTTTGGATAGTCAGTAGAATGATGCTCGACATTCCAAACACCATTGCCAAACTTCTAGGCCTTTAGGAAAGCGACGTTGAACCTCCGNTTCAACGCGAAAACGTGTACGTCAGACGTTCAGCGCCGCTTTCCTATAAGCCTAGAAATCTGACAATGATGTTTGGATAGTCAGTAGAATGATGCTCGACATTCCAAACACCATTGCCAAACTTCTAGGCCTTTAGGAAAGCGACGTTGAACCTCCGATGTACACGTTTTCGCGTTGAAAACGTTGGCCGCAACCTCTCTAATATAACCATTATAGAGACACTGAATCTGGAAAATGAAATTTAAGATCCAAATTTAAGACCTATGACGAATTAGAAACATCGATCAATAAAATGAAAACAAAATCTGCATCAGGTATGGATATAATTACAGTTAAATTCTTAAAATTATTACCACCATCAGGAAAAAGAGCATTGCTTGAATTATTCAATTTATTCTACAATTCAGCAAACTTTCTGGAAAATTGGAATACAGTAAAACTGATAATGATATATAAAAAAAGAAACAGAAAAGAACTACGAAATTACAGACAAATCGCATTACTACCAACATTACAAAAATGCTTTACTTCTATACTGGCCACCAACAATGGACTGACGAACTTAACTTAAACTCAAAATTTCAATTCGCATTTATAAAATCTAAAAGAACAGAAATGGCATTATTCTTCTTATTATCAATAACACAAATTTACTTACTAAAAAAAAAACAGGAAAATATATTCAGCTTTCATCGATATATCAAAAGCCTTTGATTCAGTTCATGTCATAACTTTGATAAATAAATTGAAAATATGTGGTTCAGGAAAAAATTCTCAGATTCAATTGCGAAATTATTTTCAATCTACAGAATCAACATTAGTCACGGTAACCAGATATTCACAGAATTAAACATAAACCGAGGATTACTACAAGGAGAACCGCTATCGCCATATTTGTTTAATTTTTATCTAAATGATATTGATAAATTATTTCTACTCGACATTGAAGGCGTTCAAATTTCTGGAAGAATTTACCACTATGTATTATATGCAGATGATCTTGTATTATTGGGTTGTTCGGAAAGTAAGTTCGTGTTTTTCCATGGAAAAAAATGCAATATTCTTATGATAAATAAATATTTTATTGAATTATATGTTGATCATTTTGGTCAAATACCTGTTGTCATCGTTTCTGGTAGTAGCATGATTTCACATTCATAAAAGTTTTGATCGTTGCTTACAAAAAACTGATCCAAGTGATTTTTGACATTGTCATTTCAAGTAAATGTCTTACAGTTAAAAAAAATTTGTATAGACCGGAACAAGTAATAATCTGAGTGTGCTCGATCTGGCGAATATGGTTGGTGTGATAGCACGTCCCATCTAAGTTATAACAGTTTCTGACGAGTTACCAAACTTGTGTGAAATTTGACATTATCGTGGTAAAACACTACACCTGTTTTGTTGATCAATTCTGGCCGCCTTTTCTGTTTGATGATATTACTCAATTTGTTTACTCGATTGCAGTACACTTTCGAATCAATTGTTAAATTGTCTGGTAAAAGCTCCAAAAAAAATTTCCTTAATATCCCACCAAATAGAGCATTTCTCTTTAAGAACTCGTGGAATTCATATATCGAGCTTTGAAACGAAACCAATTTGTTTCAAGTACTCATAAACAGTTCAATTTGACAAATTTAATCTCTTAGTGATTTCACGTGTTGTTATTCCGCAGTTTGCTTCAATCGGTACTTTTATTTTGTTTTCATTGGCTTCAATTGGCCATCCATAACGTGGTGCATCTTCAATACTGAAATTGCGAGAACGAAATTTTGTAAACCAGTTTTGGCACTGTCGTTCTGTCAACACATCTCCACCATACATGTCACACGATTTTTTTCTTGCTTGAACGGCATTTTTATTTTTTTGGTAATAAAAAAGCAAAATATGCCGAAGATGCTGCTTTCGATCTTCCATATTTGATGGGACACAAAAAATAAACAATTGCACGAAATCAAACAAAATTTTTTACAAATAAGCCAAAAAATGCTAGCTGTCAAAATATATAATGATAATACGGTTTAGAATGAAAATGGTGGGAAAAATACCACTAATCTGTCTAGTGGTAAAAAAAACGAACTTACTTTCCGAACAACCCAATACTTGCACCAACAAAAATTGCTTTGCAGCACAAACTAAATATAATAAACAACTATCTGAATTCCCTGTTTTTAAAGATCAATATCTCAAAAACCAAAATAATTATATTTAGAAATAATGTTAAACTTCCAAAACAAGAAAAATCATACTATTTAAATAATCAATCTCTCACCTTGGTAAATGAAATAAAATATTTAGGAGTATCATTCAACTGGAATTGTAATTTTCAACCGCACCTGAAAAATCTAACTACAAAAATAAATACTTTAATAGACAATATTATTTATTTATGTGCAAGTTTAAAAATGACGAATATAAAAATACAGATGAAACTATTTAACCTTTTGATTATCCCTTCAATATATTATGCAAGCCCTATTTGGGCAATAGACTTATTATACGATTTAGAAAAATTCCATGTTATTTACTTACGAAAATTATATAAAATAGAAAGAACAGTTCCTGGTTATGCAATTCGTGCCGAAACTAACAGATTCCAACTATTTCCGTTTTATTTAAAGAGACTGATTAAATTCTATTATAGATTAAAACAGTCTAATGAAGATAATATAAGATTCTTACATCAAATAATGCTAAATCAAAATTTTAACTCAGATAACAATAAAAATCTATAGCAATATAAATTCAATAAATTATTACAATCTTTTGGTGTATCAAACAGACTACTTGATAGTTCAGAAACGAATTGGCAATATGGATACTCTCTAATGATCGAATCAGCATTTTCTCAATCAATAATAATGGATCAAAACTTATTATATCAGTCTGTATACCATCCATGGTACACCAACATTTTAAACATCCTGTCTACTTCGAACATCATAACTGCTAATATCAATATGAATATAAAAAGATTATTAATTCAATTAAGACTTACTAAATATTCATTGTTTATCAATAATACTTATTTTGATTTTACTAAGGACAGATGTTATTGGTGTAAATCAAGTGACTATTCTTTGAACCATATACTAAGAGACTGCGAAGGACTAAAAAAATATCATCAAAAATATGAAATTATAGAAATAATAAGTACGAAGCAAAATCAAGACTTTAGAACTAAATTAAACAATCTTACGTTAAATCAAATGTATAAAATTAATGGTTTTTTTAATCAAATTGCAAATGAACTAAAAAATATGTAATAAATTAATAAAACTTAAAAAATTTGTTTTTACTAATTATGTTACTTAAAGTAAAATATTTAAAAAGGAAACTAATGATAAAATTTAATACTAAACGATTATTGTAATGTTATTAATGATCTTGAATATGTTGTATATTAAACAGTGGAAAATTAACAAATGTATAATAATATATCATTGGAAAAAACCCCCTGTAACAAGGCTTAGCCTTAATGCAAATAAAATTTGAATTTGAATAATAATTTGTTATGACTACTTCAAAATAGTTGTTTTCATATATAAATGCCTAAAACATAATAAAAGAATTTGCATTTGGCTTACTAATTCTAAAAAAAAAAATTAAAGCTAAATTATTAATTTTGAAATTATTAATACATAAACTTTGTTTAAAAATCATTTGAATTGAAGTTAAAAAATTTTACACACCTGAACCATTTACGGTGTGATGATGCAAAACATCAGTAAACAGACGTTTTCGAACCCCTTCTGGGCTCTGCTTCAGGTTCCAATCAGTTTCTAAAAGGACGTTCGATATCCGTTAGAAGTAGAAATCCGTTTGATCATGTCATTTAAAACTTGAGTTTGAATTGTAGGTTCGAATGGATTCACACAATCCAAGTCACGCATGCGCAACCAGTTTGCCTGTTAGAGTTTGATGGGTGAATTAGAGCATGTTGTGATTCACCTATCAAACTCTAACGGGCGAACTGGTCGTGCATGCGCGACTTGGATCGTGTGAATCCATTCAAACCTACAATTCGAACTCAAGCTTTAAACGACAGGATCGAACGGATTTCTACTTCTAACAGATATCGAACGTCCTTTTAGAAACTGATTGGAACCTGAAGCAGAGCCCAGAAGGGGTTCGAAAACGTTTGTTTACTGATGTTTTGCATCATCACACCGTAAATGGTTCAGGTCTGTAAAATTTTTTAGTAATTCCGGTGTAATAAATGGTGAATTATTTGAATTGGAATTAATTGTAATGTTATCAAGAATGTAATTTTAATTATAAAAGTGAAGAAATCCCTTAAAGCATTCTATGAAGATGCACATCCTCTCTTTACGATGGTAAAGAGAGGATGTGCAACTTTTTATATTCACAGTCCTACCATTCAAGTAGGTGGGATGAGCCAGCCCTATAGCCAATGCCAAATTTACCTCTTGGAAATTCTCTCCAATATGGAGAGTAGAGAGAGAAAAGGAGAAAGAGAAGAGGAGAGAAAGAGAAAGGGAAAGAAAAGAAAACTAGTGGCATAGCCACATGGGTTTAGAAGGAATAACTGCTCCATTACCATAAATTTCTTCCTACTAGTCTATTTGATGACATTCAAACAAACACCTACTGTCTATTTTATCCCTCTGCTCCTCAATTAAAAAAAATCTGACTATTTCACTGCATCAGATCTACATAGGCTCATTATTTTTATCACGGTTCATAATATTTTTACTGTCTATATAAAGGTTAATGAAAAAATTTTTAAGTATATATATTTAAANCTGCGGTCGACCGCATAATTTATTCTTACAATAATAGACTGTCTGTGCAACGTACCCATACCGTTTGTATTTAAATTCATTTGCATTGTTCATTGGGATAATTCCGATGAACAATGCAAACGAATGTTAACACATGCACATATAAAAATCCTAAAATTGTTTGTCCATATTCATAGTCGCCCGCAGACTATATTTTACCAAAAAAGTAGTCCCTAAGGGATAAAAGTTTGGCCACACCTGATATAGATCATACTTATTAAATCATACCTGTTTCCAAAGGAAGGGATTTTCATAGTTCATTCCAAGAGCACATGCTATCTGAATCACACATAACAAAATACTGCATGTGATACATTCTTGAATTCGAACTGGTAGTAGTGTATAAGTCAGATATACAAAAAAAACAGCACACCATATCCCTGATGTTGGTACACACGTGCCAGAATTGACAGCAAGAAGAATTACAAAACCAAAGAAGGAGGTTAGAATTGTATAGGAAAACACTAGCAAGTAAATCTGATTAAAGAATGACTGCATACTGATAAAACCCATTATCAAATATATTATTATTAGGATAGTAAAAATAATGCCATGTAAAAGAGAGCCAAATGTGCTTAGAACATAATTAAATAACAACATGACGATTCCAGTAGCTACAAGAATTCCAAGAAGGGCAGTTAAGTTTCTTTGGTTTAGGTGCAAAAAATAACGTTGATACAGATATTCCACCTCAATATTTTTAAATCGATGAAGTTTGAACACATTATAACAAAGACGGCGACAATCAAAGAAGGATATATTCTTTGGTTCTGATTGAAGAGGCAGTTCTTTGGCTGGATCTTCTTCGGTATTTGTCGTTACAGCCATTTATAATAAAATATATTTTGTCAGGACTTTTTCATTAATAAAATAAATAGCTTTCACTCTGACAAACTGTTTTGATTTTATCTGCCTCTTTACATTTTAAGAGCTTTGTACATACATAAACTAGACAATTTGCATACATTGCTTCATCTACTTCTAATTTAACTTCTGTAAAATTTTTTACTAGAAACATTATTTATATATTCTGCTTTAAAGGATGGAATGAATTTACTTTAAACACAAACATAAACTTCCAAATAAATAGAAAACATGGCTGTTAAGTGTAGATTTTCAAGAATTCATATCACATAACCTGAAAATAAATAAATTTATTTTTAAAAATAATTGTTTTAATTATTAAATAAGTACTTAAAACTAAAAATAAATCATAATATAATTCTGTAACAATTAAAATAATTAATTCAAAATTTAAAAGATTCTATCAGTTATATTTAAATATCTCTTTCTTTTTATAATAGAATCTTCAAAGTGTTATTTCAGAAACTACTAGATCAAGTTCTCTCTCAATTTATCCATAAATGTATTTTACTTATAAATGTTAATTCATTCTAATTGACTATAAATATGAGAAAAACCACTGATTAATTCAAATTATATTCATTATTGAAATGCTTGATAACGATAGTAGTATTGTTAACTCTTGATATACTGGATTAATTAATAAGATGACAAAATGATCCCATAATGCAATTGTCTGTTATCTATCATGTGAGCACTGAGTGTCTTTTTCCCTGATCATCATGGGTACAGTTGGACTCACAATTAGGATGGCAAGATAGTAAAGATGGGACCTAATATATCCCAACCATCTAATATAACTTTATTCAGCCATCAAAGTATGTGCACTGTACAATAAAAGTTGCTATTACCATTATAATATTAGCTAAATTATAATTTCTTTATAGATTTGAAATAGTATAAAACACTATTATTTTAATAAATTCAATTCTTTAATTTAGAGATCATCATTACTCAAAATTTATTAATACAGTCAAATCTCCAATAATGGCCATCTCTAAATGGCAACTATTTTTTCAGGAATGCTTCTTTTTGAAATGGATATAAAATAATTTCCAAACAATTGCCATTTTTTTATGCTTCTGTCAGTGGCCATTGTTCAGAGATTTGACTAAATTTTTAATATTTTTAAATGCTCAATAAATGTTTTCATATATTTATTAATTTATTATTCGTAATAAAAATTTAAAAAATATAAAATTTTTTAAGTATAACTGATGCAAAAGAGAATAGATAATAGTCTATAGTCCAGAATATTGTCTTTCTCTACTATTCAAAACTGGATACATATTATAAACCATAAAATAACACACCTTAATATCTTTTTTTTTGTGGTTTTAGGCCCTTTACTTCTCAAAAAGAGCACAAAAAGGCCCCCTACCTTTAATATCTTAAATCTCTAGTACAAAACAAATACTAAAACTGACTAACATTTTCGATCTAATATTAAGATCATTTTCAAGTCAATTAACATTCCAATATTTGGAATGCAAAATGAACAATGATGTATTACAAAATTAAGAGGAAAATTTAAATATATATATAATTACTGTGAATATTAAATTTTTCTTTAATTTTTTTCATATAAATCAAACATAACTCTAAACTTTTTAAAATTAAAATTCACAAAATAGATTTATTGTATTTGTAAATTATTATTTCATTGTAAATACATCAATGTAAATATTTTTTGCAAAAGTTTCATTTGAGTTATAATAAATCTATTTTTGCTGAATTTAAAAAAATGTATTTTATTCATATAATTAACATATACTAACTTCTTTTTCTTTAGTTCTTTGGAGTTAAAAGAGCTGAACAACATAGCAAGAAAAAGATCTAAAATTAGAAAGCTACCAACGGTGAGAACAAATTAAATCTTAATTTTAAAAAAATTCAAATAAAAAGTTTAATTATTATATCTTGCTTTTCAAATAAATTACTTTTTATTAATTAAGTTTATATATAAAGATTTTAATCTGAAATTTATGAAGAAGTTGTAAGTGTTCTTCAGATTTCGAAAGCCATTGAAGAGATAAAATAATTAAAAAATTTTTTTTATATTAAAACACAAGTTACATATGTGTGATAAAGTAAGATTTTCAGGTTAAAGAAAAAAAACTCTTTCATACCTTTGCTCTTTTCATTAAAAATAGAATAGAAATTTTTTATAACTTTTTTAGAAATAATAATAAATTATTTTAATAATAATAAAGCTTTACAACATAAAAGAACAAGCTAGAAAGGTTTGCTTTAGTCTGAGATAAAGCATCAGAAGTAGGTCAAATAGCTAATATTCCTTAACCAATGCAAGATTAACAAGATTTATTTCACTTTTGTTATGCCAGTTAACTGCAAATCAATGATAAACAAAGTATAAAAGTATCTTTAGTGAAACAGTTCAGAATTATTAGAAGCAGAAACTTCGTACTAGATTTAAAAGCTAATGAAATAACATAATTAAAGTTTGAATTTACCACAGAGTTCCTTATACATAAATATGCTAGATGTAAACAAATAGAATGAGAAGTTGTTTCATTCCTATCTATTGAAATATACTGTATATCATCTTATAACCATTACTGATATTCCATTATTCATTTTATGGATCATATATATATATATATATATATGTAATAATAATTCTAAGATCACATAACTAAGATTTTTCTTCCTATCTACAGAACTACATTTCTCCATAGAAGTAAATTTTAAAACTACATTTACTTCTTTTTTTCATAAAATTCTTTATAAAAAGTTAAATAAAATGTATACCTCTTAAATGTATTGCAAAATTTAAACAAAAAACTAAAGTAAAATGAACAATTCAAAACAAAAAAATTCTTTATGATCCAGTAACAATTTTTTTATAATGAATAAACACTTCAGTTATCTTCAGGTTCTACAAATTATTTAAAATACAAAAGTCACAGAATGTAACCACATAACAGAATGAAGTTAAATATTTAACCATTAACATAAATGTAAAAATTAACAATAAATGCAAAAATAATCTCTTAAGTATATTACATTTATTTAAATACAGTGCATAAAAATAGTCTTAATTAAAATCTTCTATTATTTTACACTAGAAATTTACTTATTTTTGTTGATTCATTGTGTTTATCTCCTATTTGTTGTTTCTGAGTATCATTTATGCTGTATGTCATGTCTGTAGTTGCATAAAATTTTTATCATGAAATAAAATAAAAAAAAATTTCAAGAATAAAAACAATATTTTTCAATTATTTTATCATTATAGATGGTTGATATTTTCAGATGTTTCTTCTAATCAAGATGTTTTTACTTACTTTTTATACAGAGGAAGTATCACAATTTATAGTTTGATTATTTTCTGTGACTATACAGTTTATGTAAACTATTTACAATTTATTAAAAAAATCTTAAGTAATTATATATTTTTATATCCTCTACAAATTTTTATCTTTCTTTATGTAATGTATATTTAGCAAAAGAACTGATTTAACTATACTATACAATATAAATCTTAGTTATCTAAACATCAAACAACAATGAAGTCATTAATTTATACAGTATCAAAGAAAAATTCCAATAATAAAAAAAATGTTGACCTTGAAAGATGAGAGTAAAAGTTTTAAATGCAGATATTAAAACTTGCACAAAAGTCAATACCATTAAGCAGCTGTTCTTTGATTTAATAATAATGAAGTATTGATTCCTTATTTAAATATGAAAAACTTTGAAAGAAAGAGAGTGAAGTATAAACCATACTTCTCAAATATTTATACATAAGAAATGTTAACTTATTTAATATTTATTACAGTAACTGAATTAGAATAGAGTAGAAGATATCTTATTATATAAAATTTAACTGAAAGAGCCTATAAGGATTTATTAATTCCAGAATTAATTTAACAGAAAAAGATTTCATTTATATATATATTGAAGCAGAACCAATCCCTGTCAAAACTAAAGAGTTCATGAATACAAAAATAACATTGATGAAATAACTTAATTTTACAAAACTTTCTTGTGGTAATGATTAATGGTAAATAATAGGCAAAGCTAAATTATTGGATACTTAATATATTNTTAATATTTTTCCTGAGGAAAATCAATACATCAGATTTAGAAATTATTAAAATGCTTTAGTTTTAAAAGCTAAAACAGAAATTGAAATGTAATTATCCCACAATTATTTATAAATTTGGATTATGTTTATGGTACAGTTATACATTATCTACACTTAATAAACTTTATATATTTTTAAAGAACATAATTTACATCTTTAAAATGTTATTTATTTATTTATCATTTCTTAATTACTTTGAAAAATTAACTTTAATTTAATTGTATATAAGCATATTTAAATATACAGTGACCAAAAAATCAGTTAATTATGTTCTGTTTTGTATGGTCTAGGTACACTTGTAAATATGAATTGGAAACAGTGTAAAACTTTATCTTTTTTCACAAAAATTTTATCTTTATTATGTTTCTATCAATATGTAGTCAAATAAGACAGTAATTTAGTCTTTGTAATGTTAATTGACTTTAGGCAATCCTGTATATTAATTAATTACAACAACCCTGTTAAAAAAGTTCTGCAAGTACTGTACTTTCCAAGTCATTTCTTCAATGTCAAGGGTTCCATAAACTATTGTGTAATATATGTTAATATATTAAAATAATTAAACATTAAATTTAATGTATACATGTGGAAGGTGGCAACACAGGTCAAGTGTATGGTGGCAGGAAAAAGAGACCAACATGTTTGGAGCTCCAGGGAGCCAGTGAGATCTACCAGTGTTCAGTTGTGTGTGAATAAAGAGTTGTCCGTGTTACCTGATCAATGTTACCGTACTACTGAGTCATTTATAATACATATTGTATGCCAAATTCTGTTTTTATATGGCAGATAAGTTCCTGAAAATCTATGTAAAAATATTCTATATATGGAAAAATGGGAGATTGGTTACAGACCTTAAAAAAATATGTTTCACAAAATATGTCAATTTTAGTCAATAAATCAAAGGAAGGACAATTGTAGCTTACTTATCAGAAAACTTTTATATTATTTACACAACTTTTATTTTATTTTTTATTTCACTTTTTCAATTAAACACCATTTAATCTCTACCTTATATCACTAAATGGCATACAAAAAACTTATTCCATATTGAAAATATTGAATTAGATTGGATGAGGAAAGGCAATGCAACACATGGGCAACCTGTCAAGGACAACATCCTGGGAGACTTTCTATGGGAACTGACAGCCTATTTAGGTGTTACACATGAGAAGAGAACCTGGAAAACTCCATATGGCCAACCCCTTTTTGTACTCTTTCTGCCTTGTGGGCAGTAAGAAGGCCTTTCTTTCATAGTCCATTGTTAGTTCAACCAAATCCATAATGGGATAGCCAGGTGGTGAGAGATGGGGTCTGACATAGCTGGGACAAAATATCCCTGAAAAATTCCTAGGGTTTTTTAAATGTCCAGATATGTTCCCATTTCCTGCAGAATGGTAAACTCTGCAGGACCTGATCAAGCGAAAAACCCAAGCAACTGTGTTCAGTAGTGTTATCCAATCAGCCATTGGCAGGCACCATACTGAAAGAAATCAGAAGAAACACAATCACACAACCAAATCATCAAACTTAAAATTAAATTTTTTTTCTGACTGCAACAAGTCTTTTGTTCTGGCTTCACTTTGCAATTAAATTGCAAAGTGAAGCCAGAACAAAAGACTTGTTGCTACACGTTTAAATAAATTGTAAAAAACAAACGTTAAAATTTACTAAAGCACATGTCAGTCTTCAACTCAAATTCTAAGGAATTTTTGTAAAAAAAAATTAGTAGTTTTCTGGAAAACAAAGTAAATACTCTTTCTTAAAATTAAAATCAATTGGAAGTTTTTAAAAAGTCGAATTTATTGAAACACATTAGATCAAAACGAATCATGTAAAAACAGAATTAGGTATACAAGACTACTTCTTCTTCTTCTGGTTCCATATTCATTTCTGAATGTAGGACTAGTATTATAACAATCTCAATTGTGCTTCATGTGTGAGATACAAGACTACACTTAATTAAAAAGGAAGAGGGTTTGCCAAAGGTGCATAACTGTACACAACAGGGAGGGAGGATGGGTTAAACAGGATACATAATAAATGGATGACCGCTAAGTAGCAGATATAGCTAAATTTTTAACACAGGTTTTGAAAATGAGAGTTTATACGAAAATAAAGAATTAAAAAAGTTTCATAAAATTTTATTTTCTTGATTTAACTTTGTTTCAAATAACTAAGCACATGCTAATTGTGAGGAAAAATATTGTTTGTAATTTTGTTGTCTAATGATAATCAATTTATATATTAAGAATTTTTAAATTTTTTATTTTAAAATCAGAGAAAATTTACATAAATGTGAACAACAAAACTAAGTATAGCACTTGATTGAAAATAAATAGCCTAATATGATTCAATTTTAATTTTCTTTTATGTACCTAAATTACATTCAAAAACATTATTTTTTTAAAATAAATCTGCTTGTTTAAAAGGTTTACTTACAATAAAATTTATATAAGATGACAAACTTTTTTTATAATGGCTATGGATAGAGTAAATAGTATATCATAAGCATATAACTTTTAGTTATTTTATGAAAAAATCTCATCTATCTATATAGGAAAAGCACCAAAGTTGGAGCCTATCCCTAACTGTAAGTACAACCCCCAGTTTACTTCAAAAAAAAAAAAATACAGACTGTCAACCAGTGAAATCATTATTATTCAGTTCAAGTTTCTCATCTATTAAAAGTGTGTGGATTTTTCATTCTTGCTATCCATGAAATTGTTGAAATTGACTTTGTAGTATATCACTTTACTTCTTAACAATTAACACTTCTAATTTCACATTATTAACAATTAGTAGTAGAATAAAATTATGGGTACTTATGGGTTAAGAGTACGCCAGTTGGAAATAGCAATCAAAGTCGCGATTTTGAATGAAAATATCAAAATAACAATAGACAAGTAAATTTAAATCTAAAAAGAAGAAAATTTACTGTTAAGGTTGTAAAAATATCTTGGATCCCAAAAACTACTTTAATGAAATTATCACACTGAAAATGATGATATCTGCATATTTTGTGATGGGAAGTAATCATCAGATTGACAAGGTGAACTGTAGATGAGATGTGTATAATGCCATATAGAATGTTTAGGTGTAGAGACAGATGAATATGCAATTTTCACAAATAAGCATTTTCATTCCTTGATGTAAAAACATGTTTAAATTTAAATAAATCATTTTATGCAAATCAATAAACAGCTTGCATAACTGGATGCAGTAAATAAACAAATACCAAAAAATCCAGTGGCAAAAGATTAATTTGTAAACAGATGTTTTTGAGATGACTTAATCAGTCATCTCAGGTTATATATAACCTGAGGATGACTGATTAAGATGGTTGAAAACATGTTTACAAAATGAAGTAATCTTTCTGGATTTTTAGTATTTGTGTGTTTGATCATTTCACACTATAATTTTCTGTTTTCTTTCTATTTTTTCCCATAAAATTCCATTTATATTTGAGATTCCAAATTTGGAGCACTTTTCCAAATGATCATTTTTAACACAGTTTACTAAATGCTTCTTTATAAAAACTTTAAATTGTTTCTAAAGAAAGGAGTTCTTGAACAACTAATCAAAGAATGTTTTGGCATTAAAAACAATTTTAGCTTTATTATTATTAAAGTTATAGTAGTAAAACAAATTGGAGGTCCAACTTTGGTGCATTTCCTCTATATATTTCATGTATATTTCAAAAATTATTTAAGATATGAAATTTTCAGAAGTAGATTTGCAACCCGTTTCATACATTTTCAAATTAAGCTTAATCAAAATTAGACCAAAATGTATACAAGCTCCTACATAAAATATTGTTACATTATTTTCTTTTTTTAACAATAACTATTTCTTTTGTACATTTTCAATACTGATAATTTAATTTGCTTAAATTTGCAAATATGTTGATATTAATTCCAGCAATTACATGCATTATTTTTCTTTTTTTTGTAAATAAATAAACTAAAGCAGACTTTCTGTAAATATTAAAACCATTTTATCATAAGTGATATGTTTATATCTTACATCTTACATATAAAAAGATATGAATATATAAAGTATGTATGTATATTATCTTAGATAAAACAGACACTCAAAGACTGAGCTGAATACTTTATATATATACAGTAGAACCTCGATTATCCGGATTGTTCAAAATAAACAGAAATTTTACGAATTTGCTGATTTGCACTTGGCGAATTACGATACTGTTTATGTACGTGATGGAATGCATAACTTTTTTTGTTTCAACAACGTCTCACCCGGCACAGTGGCCGTAAACTCTTAAATATATTTTGTGTCGTAATAAAAATATAACTTGGCATACGTATTTATAAATAATTTTATTTTCAAATTACATCATTTCTATGACCAAGGGCGGCAAATGGGCAACGTGGGCCACCGCCTATGCCTCGCGCTCCGAAGGGCCTCATGCCTCGAAGGTTTATGCATTATTTAAAAGCCGCGAATGCGAAGAAAAAATTTTACTCGTCATAAAACGATAAATAGTTTGTCAAATTTTTATTCATAAAAATGCAGTTTCAACTGCTTTTTATTTTATAAAATCCGTCTTCTTGCGCCACCAGAGGGCCTTTTAAACAATAGGTAGTCTGTTAGCGTTGGTCAGTAGTAGTCCAAATTCAATACGAACGTTTGTTTCTTGAAAATTTGATCACGATTTAAATACAGTATTTATTTTTAATATTACCGATATGTCATCGAAAAAAAAATGTGTTGTATTATCATTAAAAGACAAATTAAAGTATTTGTTTCGATTATCCGAATTTTTCCTTATCCGGACTACCTTCATCCCCAATTAGTCCGGATAATTGAGGTTCTACTGTATATATATATATATAATAGTAAGAACCAACAAAAATCATTCACTATACTGAAAGTCCATTATATGTATATAGGGCTATCAAGAAGGGAAACTGGAATTTTTCCCTGAGGATCTGGAAAAAATTTAGGGCCCTTAATGATTCCTAACCCTATAAAATCAACATTAGTTTTACTAACAAAAAATAAAATTTTTAAGACTGCTTTTTATTAATAAAGAAACATTCTACATAATTCATTTGTTTAGAAATCAAAGGGGGTCCATTTAGTCCCACTCTACCCCTGGGTCCCAAGTAAGCTCTCAACAGCACTGTATAGGTATGTGTATGTACAGTACAGTACATAAAATGAAATACACATAAGTAGTTTTACTAAAAATTTTTACATAATGACCACAAGTAAAGCCTCAATATGTAGCTAAAAGCCTCAATATGTAAATAAAAAAGTAATCTATATTGAGTAAATGTTATAAAATCAAATCACATTACATTAAAACAGAATAATTAAAAATAATATATCAGAAAAAAGTAAACAATAAAAGTTAAAATATAATTAACAATTAAATGATTGTTAGTTTGGAATAATTAAAATAATGTTAAGCATTCATTGCATGTAATACAAGGAAGAGACAGCAGTTAAAATGAACAGTAAATGTACTATAAATGATCATCTAATGCAATTTTTATTTGACTAATAAATAAATAATTTTTTAATATCATTTTGCACAAGTAATGAAAATGTGATAAGTGCTTCATTAATATAATTGCAAGTTTAACACATTAATTCTAAGAATTATTAATTACTTTGTGATTAACTTTTATCATCGTAACCTCAAGTCAATTAACCCAAGTATAATTATTCGATTGACTATTCAAAAATAAATTTATTTTACTAATGGAAAATGTTTAATTTCCACAATTTGTGTACAAGTTTATATAATTTAGTAACTTAAATATAATATACTAACTGATAATTAGTTTGAATTTTGTGAATTTATTTAAAAGTAATTATTACTACTTTGTTTATTAACAATAGATGTAGCTTCATTTATAATTTTCAATTTATTAAACAAATAAAAAAAAATTAATTAAAAATAAATAAAATAAAATACAAGGTGGTCCAACCATCAGTTAACAATTGTAAAAACTAACTTATTATTTAAATATTTTATTACTTACACTTTACAAAAATTATTTCAAAAGAGATTCTTCTTGTTCAACAGAAATTACAATGATTTAACAAATTAAATTATAACTTTTATAATATAAAACTCATTGATAGCTTGAGTAATTCACATGGTTAACTGAATATTCTAATAAAAATCTGATTATATTTTATTACTCTACTCACTGATTAAAAGAATATATTATATGTGATTAATATAAAAGAACTAATTAGTGAGCATACAATTCAAACTGTTTACTTTGTATTGTATTTATCATCATCATAATTAAAATTCCAATTTTATTTTACAATTATTAATTTGAAGTACAGTATTTTAAAATTGCTTTACTTTATCCATGAAATTTTTTGACTATTTTTGATATTTCTTGAAATGTCCAGAATTAGAAAGAAATAAACTTCTTTATGTCAGTACCTATAAATATATTTCTTTTCATATGAAGCTAAATTTAGATTTATTGCTATCCATTATCTATCTATCTATCTATCCATACATATTATATAAGTTAAAGTGATTCTTTATTCAATGAATATTACATTCACATTCTTTAATTTTATTTTTAAAATTATTAAGCAAAATCACTCATACGATATAAATATATTAAACAATAAATTAATCTTTTAATATAAGTTTCTAATTTTATAAAACTACTTATAATGAACCAGAGATATTTGTAATGAAATTGATTTGAGAATGTCTTACTTTTAATTCACGAGCAACTGAATATGAAGACAAAGCTTATGTCAATATTTAACTTTTATCAGCAGATGTATATTAAAGTTTTTGTGTAAGATAATAGTGCACAAAATTTCCATAAAATGAGCTAAACTTAATAAATAATTTATGTGATTTACAATTCAGAAGTTAGAGAATTAAAAATCAGTCATAACACCAAAAAGCTATTTTAAAAATTGCAATTTAAATCACTTTTCAGATAAAAACTATGAACAGTATTTCCTTGACTGAATGATCAAATGAAACCATATTATATAACTATTTTAAAGAGAGACATGTAGGAGCCAAATACTTTTGGCTCCTACATGTCCTGTACTGAAAAATTGCTATTATCGATAGTGCAGTAACCAAACAGATTTATATTATGTTTATATTCATGTACTGTATATAAACTAACAAAATATACCAATAACATTCAAAATACTTAACTTAAAATATAATTAAGCCATAATTAAAATACTTTAACAAACTGAAATAATACAAGAAATATTTAGAAATTAAATTTGTTCATCACTAAGATACTCAAAAAAATGTATATCAAATTTACTTTATCAAATTAAATTACATTCTTTTTATTAAAAGTAAAAGTATTTCTTAATAATTTAAAATAAATACTTAGTACCTATATAAAATAAAACACTACCTTAATTTATACAAATAAATAAGTTTATATTGATGATTAGTTTGTTTTAAAAATTATCTTTGTATTTGAATCTTTGTGAATGAAGCAATCATTTATACAGTATAAAATAAAGATGATTGAAAATGGTTTTAAGAAAACCAGATCTGGAAAGTTGTGTAAAATTCCTCTTTGCACAATAATAATTTTTAGATGAAATTCCCTCTTCTGGATAATTAGTATCCAAAACATTTATCAAATCACCATTAACTTCTAATTCCTTAATTTAATCCAACTTTACTTCTGTAGACAAATTTTCACCTATTCCAGCAACTTTATCCAATTTTATTTGTAACATCAATTTTACTACTGGACATTCAGTTAGACCTTTTAATCCTGCTCCTCATTTTGAAGAAAATGTGAATAAGAACCAGGATTTAATTCAATTTTAGGCATCAAATGCAAGAAAACATTAACATTTTGTAGAAATAACAATTAGAATATATAGTAAAACCTAAAAAAATCATGCTCTGTCTTTCAAGTCAACCTGTATAGTTGTCAATATCAACCTGGCCAAACATAAGATTTCACACACAACTGGATCATATTACTATACAAAAACTTTATTTATCAGCAATTGTTGATAATGTTCTATTTGATTAATGTTCATTTAACTCAAATACTGTTTTTTTTACTGCATTTCTTTAATTTAATTTTAATATAAATGATTGCTTCATTCACAAAGATTCATCAGCCAAAAAATATTTGTTAATGTAGGTTTGAAGAAAAAAGCTGCTGGATAAATAAATGTTTCGGATAGTACAATATTTCAATTGCTTGTATTTAATTACTATTATTAGCACCGATAACTAAAGTATTAACAGTGTTATCAATAGAATAAATATTTATAGTATAATTTCTTAATATGCGAGTTTAAATTTATAATTTAAATATAGATAATATTTTATTATTATGATATCAATGGAAAGTATCCTATTTGTGCCTAGGGTTATGCCAAACCAAGGCTACAGAAAAGGCTAGTATTATTAAGATTATTGAATCCTTAGTTCTCATTAGCAAAAAAACAGTAAACACTATTATAGGAAAATCAATAAAACTGCAATTAGTTACAATTATGCAACTACCAGGATTTTGATTTAAGTTATTTTGGTTGAATAAATACTTCAATTCAGAAATGTCTTTTGACAAAATATTTATCTGACTTCTGTACATCTAACACAATAAATGATTATTTAAATCAAATCTTATTAATTAAATCCTTCAATAGCATACTGTTTGTTTGGCAATTTGTAATTAGTTAATATTTTTCCTGAGGAAAATCAATACATCAGATTTAGAAATTATTAAAATGCTTTAGTTTTAAAAGCTAAAACAGAAATTGAAATGTAATTATCCCACAATTATTTATAAATTTGGATTATGTTTATGGTACAGTTATACATTATCTACACTTAATAAACTTTATATATTTTTAAAGAACATAATTTACATCTTTAAAATGTTATTTATTTATTTATCATTTCTTAATTACTTTGAAAAATTAACTTTAATTTAATTGTATATAAGCATATTTAAATATACAGTGACCAAAAAATCAGTTAATTATGTTCTGTTTTGTATGGTCTAGGTACACTTGTAAATATGAATTGGAAACAGTGTAAAACTTTATCTTTTTTCACAAAAATTTTATCTTTATTATGTTTCTATCAATATGTAGTCAAATAAGACAGTAATTTAGTCTTTGTAATGTTAATTGACTTTAGGCAATCCTGTATATTAATTAATTACAACAACTTTTTAAACATAATATAACTATAAAGTGTCATAAAATTTGTTTCTTTATATTATTGCTATTTCTGCTTATTTATCATTAAATATCCTAAATTAATTAATAAATAAATTGAAAAACAACATGTGAATAGGAAAATTTATGACATTTTTATTGCTTTAATGTATCATTTTAACTTCATATATTTTTAATGATAAAATAAGCAAATGTTTTTACTAAGTTTATAAATTTATTTTGTGTATAAATTTTGTATATATATCATCCAATGCTAGCCTCAACTGATATAAGATAATATTTTTTTTTATCATCATCAGAAAACTTGTCAGCTGCATCTGTGGAAACCAGCTGTTATTTGTCATCAGAATGTTTTCTAATAATATATTTATATATGAAGAGATGAAATAGATTGAGAAGAATTTTTTATGAATATTTTTTTAATATTGAAAATATGTTTTAAGAATGTTTTTACAGTTATTATTCATTATGCAATAATTATTTTTTTAAAGTAAAATTTTTATTATGAAAAGAAATATAATTAAGTAGAAATATAAATAAATTGACTACTTATAATCATTAAATTATATACAAAAAAAAACCCTTTCCTACATTAAGAAATCAGTAAAACAGAATAAACTTGGCTCAATTCCAAATTGAATTAGGAACCATTTACCATTATTTTAACAAAATTGAAACTATTTAAAATTTATATAATTCACAATGAATACAAAAATTGCCAACCTTACATCATTTGTGCATTTTCTTAAATGATGCAGATCAAATAGACATTAAAAGGTTGTCAGATACAGCATTTGAAATGTAAAAACCTAAGCTTACAATAGTTCTTTGTAGAATTCTCATTTAAAATTGGTTATAAAACAGCACAACTATTACCAAAGAATCAATTATATTTTATTTAAATAAATTTAAAAAATAAAATTACAAATAATTATAAAATACAATTTTTCTTTCTTTTATATTTTGTTTAAAAATAATTGTCTGTTTGTTGCTGAACTTTTTATATAAAATCACTAAATTCTAAATTACCATTATTTTAATTACATGCATTAAACAGCAAGCTATTATCATAATGGAAATTAAAATAATAATAATAATAAAAAGACACTCATTAAAAAGTAACTCTACATGAATATAAATATTTTAAATTGACTGAATAATAATTTTATTTAAAAATTTCATTGTAAACATTTTTAAAAATTAATGTAATTTATTAAATACACTAATTTTAATTATGCAAAATTTATTTTAATAATTAAAAATTGAAAATGTATAGAATTTGAATAGAATATCAAATACATGTCTGATATTTGATAAGGTAAGATATAAAGTGACAAGATTAAATCAGATTCTGTATCATGTGACAGCCACTGGATCCAGTTGAATAGAAGAGGTCGCAACTGCTCCCATGGATCTTCATGTGAGCAGAGCACCAGATAGGTTGTTCTCATCTCTTGGCTTCTGGTTGACCCAGCACAATGGCCTTTCAGGCCTCAGTGCTAACTGACTTCCCCAAACAGTAACAAGAATAAAATTTGAACAAAATAAAATTAAATATCTTTCTAAAGCACAAAAAAGTAATTAAAAAACATAATAATAAATTTCAGTTTCTTAAATAACATGCATAAAATTAAGCATTTTATATTTGCCATTTTTATCACCATAAAATATATTGACTCAGTTTTTAATCAGAAATGTTCTTAAATTTAAATCTTTTTCTGTTTGTCATCATCTTTCATTCAATTAACAGAGTTCATTTCCACACAGCAGTCATCTCTAAAAATTTTTTGATAGATTTGCTATCTATTATTTTCTTCTATCACTTTTCTACCTATTCTCTTAAATTTAGACTGAAGCTATTAAGTTTTAATCCAAATTTATTTTTTTCTGGTAAACTAACTTCTCTAATATTCGTACAATGCAATTTTGGCATCTACTAAGATTAATAGGCAATTCTGACAGCTAGGAAAATCAGATATTTTGCTGAGATTAAAGTTTAGCTTATTGAAAAACACACAAAGAAAATAAATATATAAATACTTGATAAAACTACAAAAAATTATCTTCCTTATATTTTACAAGGCTTAAATTAATTTTCATTCCTTTATAAACTAATTATTTAACTAAATAATTAAAAAATTTAATTCTTATTGTCAGTATTGAAATTTTTATTTTTTTTTAATTTTCCAATTTGATACATAAATATGTTTTATTTAAATATTGTTAAAAATTAAAATCAATGTATCACATTTCCTTTTTTTACCTTTTTTTTTTTTTTATCTTACTGCTGTATACTAGAAGAAAATCAATAACTTTCCAAGTCAAACAAAATTTTATAAGTAAATACACAAAATTTTCAAAAACAGCTTTATAAATTTATATTCAAAATCTTTTTGAAGTATTTATACTAAAGTTTATATAGCAGATACTTTAAAATATTATTAAGATTTTAGTTACAAATATATTATATACAATAAATGCCATAAAAATCTATATTCTGACATATCTAAAATATAATTTCATTGATTTCTATTCAATTCCAAATACTTGTGAATTAAATGAGAAAATAATTATTCTTTTATACATAATCTTATACAGCAATTTTATCTAAATCTTTCCGTCTCTGAATAAGTGCCTGTAATATTTCTTTTCCAGTCAAATGCTAATGAGACAAGCAAAGGAGATTTAGAACAGATTACTGCACACAATACAAATACTTTATTGCTCATGGGAATAATGTTAAATATGAAACAGATGTAAAATTGGGTTGTAATAAATAATCTATTTTGAAAAGTGAACTTCTTAGTAATTTTAATATAAAAAAATAGGTTTAACTATATATTAAATAAGAGCAAAAAATTATAAATTAACCAAACAACAGCTTAAAAAACCAAACTTAAAAAATTAATGGCATAAAAATGAGATTTTAAATTAAAAATGTATTAAATTTTATTTATTTAAGAATCAAATGAAATAAATATTATAACACTTTGTTTTATTATTTAACTTTTAATTTTGAAACTGTTTAATTAATATTAACTGAACAGTTAAAAGTTACAGTAAATAATAAAAAGTTTGAACAGTTAACTTTAACTTTAAAATAATTAAAAAAAACAATATAAATTACTCTGTTTTATAGAAAATATAAATTTATATGTACAGTACATAATTAATTTTCATTGTTTTAATACATTTTATACACTGCTATTAATAAATAAAAAGTAAAAAAAAATTTCACTTCTTTTCTATATATATATACACATGATTTGATTTGTTTTATTTAACATAATATATTTCGGATTGAATTAAATAATAAAATTCTTTGCAACAAGTTACCTATTATAGTTTTTTTTATATTTAATTTGCACTGCTGAGCTAATATTTGATTATTGACATAAACCAAATGCTTTAGTTACATTAGAATGACTATAGCTAAATTCTAACAAAACTATGGATTTTTTAGAAGTCCAATAATCCTGCAAAATATATACATATATATATTTTTTTTTATAACCTTTATTTTATAAGAATAATTGAAATTATAAATATGATATAATACAGACCTGCTTAGAGAAGGTAGAAAATATTTTTTAGTCTTTTCAGGAAGTGTGTTCCCAATACATAATAAAAAAATGCATAATATCATTGATTTCTTTTAACAATTTACAAAATTTACAATACATTTATTTTAACAAAGTGACACATTTTGACCAATATATTATTATTCTTAATAAATTACACATATTTCTTAAACTATAAGTGAAAACACTTTAATGTGTCACATGTTAAAAGAAATACTTTTGTCTAAGATAATCATCTATTTATGAGTTACAATTCCTATGTATTGTTATTAAATATTCCTTCTTTGGAACTAGCTAAAGGTCAAGTTTCTTTGTATAGAATATAACAAAACTTCAAAATTTCAATTTAATATTAATTCCTAATTGAAATTCATTAATTAACAAATCCTTGTATTATCATTTCATTATAACATAACTTTCTACTTTGGAATAAGAGAGACATGATGAAAACTGATCTCTCTCAGTATGTCAGTTGTTGTTATTCAGTCTTCTTTGTTTATTACTTGCATTAATAAATTTTAATCATTGTAAGTATTTTTAGATTTCAAAATATTTGTTTGTTATAAATACATTTAAAATATTCAGTGCAAAGTCAAATTATTAAAAGTATCAATTTTATTCAAAACAAAAAAAACTCTTAATAATTAATTATAATTTCAATAATTTTACTAAATTTATTTACATGTATAAAACTTATAAACAAAACAATATTTTCTGTTTAAATATCTTAATTAAAATAATAAATTTAAAAATAATTTTTGATAATTTATATATATATAGTAACTAAGAANTACCTTTTTTTTTTTTTTATCTTACTGCTGTATACTAGAAGAAAATCAATAACTTTCCAAGTCAAACAAAATTTTATAAGTAAATACACAAAATTTTCAAAAACAGCTTTATAAATTTATATTCAAAATCTTTTTGAAGTATTTATACTAAAGTTTATATAGCAGATACTTTAAAATATTATTAAGATTTTAGTTACAAATATATTATATACAATAAATGCCATAAAAATCTATATTCTGACATATCTAAAATATAATTTCATTGATTTCTATTCAATTCCAAATACTTGTGAATTAAATGAGAAAATAATTATTCTTTTATACATAATCTTATACAGCAATTTTATCTAAATCTTTCCGTCTCTGAATAAGTGCCTGTAATATTTCTTTTCCAGTCAAATGCTAATGAGACAAGCAAAGGAGATTTAGAACAGATTACTGCACACAATACAAATACTTTATTGCTCATGGGAATAATGTTAAATATGAAACAGATGTAAAATTGGGTTGTAATAAATAATCTATTTTGAAAAGTGAACTTCTTAGTAATTTTAATATAAAAAAATAGGTTTAACTATATATTAAATAAGAGCAAAAAATTATAAATTAACCAAACAACAGCTTAAAAAACCAAACTTAAAAAATTAATGGCATAAAAATGAGATTTTAAATTAAAAATGTATTAAATTTTATTTATTTAAGAATCAAATGAAATAAATATTATAACACTTTGTTTTATTATTTAACTTTTAATTTTGAAACTGTTTAATTAATATTAACTGAACAGTTAAAAGTTACAGTAAATAATAAAAAGTTTGAACAGTTAACTTTAACTTTAAAATAATTAAAAAAAACAATATAAATTACTCTGTTTTATAGAAAATATAAATTTATATGTACAGTACATAATTAATTTTCATTGTTTTAATACATTTTATACACTGCTATTAATAAATAAAAAGTAAAAAAAAATTTCACTTCTTTTCTATATATATATACACATGATTTGATTTGTTTTATTTAACATAATATATTTCGGATTGAATTAAATAATAAAATTCTTTGCAACAAGTTACCTATTATAGTTTTTTTTATATTTAATTTGCACTGCTGAGCTAATATTTGATTATTGACATAAACCAAATGCTTTAGTTACATTAGAATGACTATAGCTAAATTCTAACAAAACTATGGATTTTTTAGAAGTCCAATAATCCTGCAAAATATATACATATATATATTTTTTTTTATAACCTTTATTTTATAAGAATAATTGAAATTATAAATATGATATAATACAGACCTGCTTAGAGAAGGTAGAAAATATTTTTTAGTCTTTTCAGGAAGTGTGTTCCCAATACATAATAAAAAAATGCATAATATCATTGATTTCTTTTAACAATTTACAAAATTTACAATACATTTATTTTAACAAAGTGACACATTTTGACCAATATATTATTATTCTTAATAAATTACACATATTTCTTAAACTATAAGTGAAAACACTTTAATGTGTCACATGTTAAAAGAAATACTTTTGTCTAAGATAATCATCTATTTATGAGTTACAATTCCTATGTATTGTTATTAAATATTCCTTCTTTGGAACTAGCTAAAGGTCAAGTTTCTTTGTATAGAATATAACAAAACTTCAAAATTTCAATTTAATATTAATTCCTAATTGAAATTCATTAATTAACAAATCCTTGTATTATCATTTCATTATAACATAACTTTCTACTTTGGAATAAGAGAGACATGATGAAAACTGATCTCTCTCAGTATGTCAGTTGTTGTTATTCAGTCTTCTTTGTTTATTACTTGCATTAATAAATTTTAATCATTGTAAGTATTTTTAGATTTCAAAATATTTGTTTGTTATAAATACATTTAAAATATTCAGTGCAAAGTCAAATTATTAAAAGTATCAATTTTATTCAAAACAAAAAAAACTCTTAATAATTAATTATAATTTCAATAATTTTACTAAATTTATTTACATGTATAAAACTTATAAACAAAACAATATTTTCTGTTTAAATATCTTAATTAAAATAATAAATTTAAAAATAATTTTTGATAATTTATATATATATAGTAACTAAGAAAAAGAATTACTAAAAAGTCCTAATAAATGAAAATTTATTACTACAGTTATTCTAATTTAATATGAATAATGTTCTCTTGCCCATAACAAATCAAATTAAAATCCAATACATCCAATTCTGTCTTTACATGGTATAGACATTCCTGAAAAATCTATATAAAAAAAAATAATAAAAAAGACATTGTCTGGAAAACTGAAGATTGGTTCCAAATCTTAAAAACCAGTAAAAAATATTACAATAAATCAATTAATATAATAATATGCATTTAAACAAAATATTTCAATTTTACTTAATAATCAGAGAAAGGACTTAACAAAATTTAATAAATTCATATTATTCTCACACACTTTAATTGAAAAAGTTGAATAAAAAGTAAACACTGAAATACTTCTAACTTTTAACATCAAATGGCATACAAAAACTATTCCATATTGAAAGAAATGTGATCATACAATGAAATTGTCAAATTTTAAATTAAATTCTTTTCTAACTCACTACAGAATAGTCAGAATGAAAGACTGGTTTTAGCTAGACACATTCAAAAAAGTCCCAAAAACGCAGTGAAATATTAATATGTATTTGAGCATATGTAACAACCTTAAATGTAAATTCTAAGAATTCTTTTAAAAAGGAGCAATTTTTGTAAAAAAAAAAAGTATAAATATTTTTTTACAATTAAAATTAAATGGAATTTTTTAAAATGGTATATTTATTGAAATGTGTTAGATCAAAAGAAATCATGTAAAACAAAATTAATTTTTTTCAGACCATGTCCAATCATAATACTATAAAAACAGAACTGGATATATATTAAACATAACTACAGTATGCATGTAAGATTCAAACCCAATAAAGAAAATTAAGAAAACATTAAGAAACTTTGTCAGATTGTCAGTTTGTAAACATTGAATTATGTATAGTGTGTATAAGTATAGTGCATGAATTAAGACAGGTTTAAAGTTTAAATTTATTATTATTAAACTATGTCCTAAAATATCAATTATCAAACAAATTTGTGAATATATTCAACTCAAAGAAATGGAATTGTCAGTAAAATTTGATTTAATAACTTTGAGGTAAGAAATTTATTAAATTCTAAAGTTCTAAAATATAAGCACCAAAACAATCACATCTTTTCATTTTTAATAAAGAAATTTTTTCTAGATTTAATCTCCCTATTAGTTTTAATTAATAATTTAGTATTATTTAGTCAATTTAGAAATAAACCCTATCAAAATCAAAATCCCAATTATTATTAGACCTAGAAATTCATGTTTGTAATGCTAAATTAATAACCTCTACTTCAACAAAACAGATTTTCTTTTTAGTAATTAAAAATTTCAAGCTATACTTATCTACAAAGTCATCCTGAGCTAGGGATTTTTCCCTCAGCCCCATAGTGGTTCCTACTGCTATAAATTAGTGTTATCTTTAAGAAAGCATTTTATTAATAAAGAAACATTCCCAAATTTCAATCTATTCAATAATATCAGAAAGTTGCATGTTATCCTATGGGCAAAAAGGGCAATTGCCTGGGCCCCAAACAAATATTTTATAAAATCATTACTGTAATAATGTCATAAAAATTTAAATTTGAGCCATATCCAGGAATCCTACATCACTGGTGTGGCACAGGAACAAGGTGCACTGTAGTAGTACCAAGCGTAAACCCTCCAGAAGTCACATTAAGAAAACAAATGAGGATACTGGAGGATTCTCCGCAAAGAAAAATCCAAATCAACTCAACATTCTATATAGGACTGGCTAATTCAAATTTGCCTGGACCCCCACGAAGCTATAATGTGCCACTGGGCGCACACTACGCCAGACCCCACAAAAACGCTAGACAACCCAGCTTATCTATCATCTCTAACTTATAAAATCAATTATATTAATTTAATTTGATGGCATTTTATCAATCTAGAAACCCTAAATATTTCAGGACCAACAAGTCCTGAAATAAGTTGTATTCTGCTCACATTTCCTGACTTATAATTATCTAAATTTAGCCTTTTAAATCTCTAATTTACTTATCAAAATTTGAAATTTAACCTGTAATTTATATGATCGCCTCTATACATTTACAGTATCTAGAACAACAAATCACATTAAACGGTGCAGGTGCTCTTTACATGCAGCAAATAATGTAAATATATGCAAAACTGAAGCAGGGATACTTTTAAAATGTTTAATGTGTCAATTTCAGATTTTAAATCTGAAATACACACATTTAAACAGTTTAAAATAAACAAACAAGTTAAAGTGCCTTTGACTTTACTCTACGTCGTCACGATCTGTTTGTTTAAACTTTTAAACGCATCTTTTATTTATTTATATTTGAGTAAGACGATGACAATTAAAGTGTCTTACCTTCTCAGATTCCTGACTCTTACATCCATTAAGGTAATGGACGACAAATCACTTGAGCAGAAAACTACAAACAGCGCCCCCTCGAATTTATTTACCGAATTTCGAAATTAGATAATATCTCATTTCTATGGTAACGTTAATGTAGTGGAAATTTTTTTTATTTAAAAATTCTTTACTCGTTATATCGAATTTCGTAATTATATGATTAATATTTATTGAGATTTTTCGGGAGAGAAAAAATTTATAATTTCTTTTGTTTTAAATTAGCGAACAGCGATGCGGTTAACTTGTTATTGCTGCATTTGCGTATGTGAAGTTGCGGCTACCTGTTTACACGCCACAATTTAACACTTTTTAAGCGTTTCTTCTACTAAATTAAGCTTTTTATCGCTTAAAAAAAACGTTGATTTGACTTTTAATTATGATATTTCTGAAGGATTTCTTAAAAAACAAGATTTATCAGTATATAACAAGACATATTCTCCTTACATAGAGCATTAAATTAGCTTCATATTCATTTTCTAGAACTAAAAACTAAATGTAATTATCCATATGGTAATAAAAACTGCGACATTAAATAAATGCCAATTTACATAAAAACAAATTCAAAAAGTTATTAATGCTTGTTATAATAAGGCAGAGTAATGTCTGTGCTTAGTAAAATATTAAAAACTAATGCATTAAGCTTTTAATTTTGCATATAAAACACTTTATCCAACGTAAATTCTCATTACGTTCATCGTAGAATTTTTTAATTGCAATTAAATAACAGTTTATTATATTATTGATGATAAAATCAGCTTTCTAATTCATTATTGCAAATAAATACAGTATTTTACAATGAATAAAATAATTTAATCTGTTTTGTGTCTAGTTCTTAATAATTATTTGTAATGTAATTTCATATAATGAGAAAACAAACATTTTGTTTAGCTTAATTTGATGATTCGTGCAAATTTTCGTTTTAGGAATTTTATTTATTTAAATTAATTATTTCAATAAAATTCATAAAAATGTAAATCTAAGTTAAAATTATTCTGAAGCAGATCTGGAGATGGTCTGCAACTGTGATTTAATATATGCTGTTATCTTCCTCAGGATCAGAGATAGAATTTGCCCTCACTCAAAGGGGTTTGAAGTGCATGGCATCCAAGCTAATAAATAGTGCACCAAATTGCACTAGAATACACTACTTGTACTCCAGTACAGTTGTATTTATTAGTTATTACATAGTAGACATAAGATATAGTCCAGTGTCTGCTTTGTAATAAAAACTCCAAATTCCACCTTGCACATGAAAACCCACACCTGTTAAGTAGCCATTAATATGTTGACTACTTTAGTAACAAAAGTAGGTCAAACTGAGTTGGACATCATCTTTTGTTTCACAGGGAGACAGGGATATCAGTAGAACAGAGAGGAAGGATATTCCAGAATAGAAAAAAGAAGTCCCTGAAAATAAACTGTTATAACTATATGTGACCTTCCCAGGTGGTCTGAGAGAAAACCTTTACTATAGAAGGAAGGAAAAACAAATGGCTTAAGAATTAAGCCATTTGTTTCTAAACTTAAGAATTGCTATGATTACCTTCACTTCTACGGCACTTCCAAAGTGGCAACTGAATCACAAATAATTCATCTAGTTGTTTCAAACTAGTTCTAATTGTTCTTAAAATAATCTATAAAATAGGTTGGTTTGAAAGTCAGTTAACAGATATATATTCAGTATATCTTAACTGACTTTTGAATCAACCTATATATGTTACATATCAGAGAAAAAATATTTTAAATAAATCTAAAAGTGTCCCATTTATAGTTGTCATTTTGAGATCATTTTATCATTGGTAATGTTGAAAATAATCCTTATTATAAAAGTATTTTATGTAATTTTAAAATCCGTAAATTAAAATTGTTTAAAAAATTATTTACTTAGTTTCAGAAGTTTATCATTAATTACTATGAATGTTTTATTTCCAAATGAATTTGTATTACTACTAAATTTTTATTTTTACAGTAAATATATTTTAAATACTCTTGTATTTATAATGGTTACAAATTTTATTTTCAATATAAAACAGAACATATGATTATCAATAATTCTTGCCAATTCCAATTTTTTTTTGTTAGAGTATAATTTAATTTTAATGCCAAACATTTTATTATAACTAAATTAGATTATTTTTTTTATGATAAACATTACAAATAATAATAAATCCTGAAAACTATAATAATTTTATATTTACGTACAGGTATCTCTTGTTTAATGTGCTAAATTAATTGCAGCAATCCCTTTATATTTGAGGCAGAAGTTTTAATTAATGTGGATTTTTCAGCTGTCTTTACTTAACATAGATAATGTATTTGATTAACACAGTTACAGAGGGATTAATTAACCATGTTAATCATGGGATGCTTCTATTTAACTCTAAGTAATAAATACACTTACCTTTAGCTGTATTCATCTATCAAATTGCAACATTAATAATTTATTTATATATATTCCTGATGGAGTTTTATAATTTTTATTTTATACATATTAAGTATATTGATAAAAATTTAAATAAGCAATTAGTATATATTTGAAATTGTTACAATACATTTATCTTTGGGATGATGCCATTTGATCAAACTATTCTTTCTTGCAATACCCAAAGATGGCTGATTAGCCAAACTTGTTTGCATATTTCTTTTGCCCTCATACTTCAATTAGGCATTTTATATTGTTAAATTACTTTAAAATAATCTTTTATGTGATTTATTAATACTTATGTATTTATAAATTTAAAAAAATTATTTTCTCACATATTTTCATTCCATTTTATAATGATTATGCCTTTTTACATACAGTACAGTCAAAACTCAGTTTAGTACTGCCATTTGATCATCTCTGAAAATTGGAATTAAATCAAGCGTTGCACTAAACCAAAGAATTTCGAGCAAAATTATTTAAAGTAATGAAATCCATGCACACAAGTTTGAGGTTTATGACTTATAAGTCACATGATTGGTGATAATTTTCTGACAATTCAATGATGATGGATGACATCCTTTATTAGGAATATATAATGGCTTCAATACAATGGATGCTATTTTGAGGTTTCACTGTACATTTAAAATATCTGTACATTCTGTAATGATTTTACTTAAGGAATAAAATGGTACAAGCCACCATAATTCATAAAATATGGAGGAAACAGTTTCTTAAGACTATTTTTGCCATGTTTTGAATGGTGTTACTTTAAAATAATCATAGATATATTGTGAAATATACACATTTTCATTATATAATTAGTAGCAAGATTTGTATGTAATTTGATAAAATTTTGCATTAAAAAAATGAATTCATGCCTTTTTAACATCAGATTTTTATTCCATATACAATTCTATATAATATAATATAAAATAAAAGTCAAGCAAATTATAAATATAACATTTAAAAAGCACTATCCAGATTTTGTAGATTCTTGTTTTTCAAATTTTGGATATTGGGCTTTTACTGCCTCCCAAGTTCTTCTTCCGTTTGCTAAATCACTAACTAATGGTGGGATATCATCCAGCTAAAAAACAAAAAAAATAAATGTTTTTTTTTTTTACTATAATTCTCCATCCAAACATTACAAATTTACACACAAATAATGCAATATTTTCAAATTATAAATGTTATTATAATTTATTGTAATTACTCAAGTGTGTGAAAAATTCTAAATTATATGCAATTTACAAGAGAATACAGACTTGTATATAAACGCTATTTATAAATTTCAGCGCACACTTCTAAATCTATCAATAATTAAGAATTTATTTAAAGTTTTAATGTAATTTGTAATTAATTACATTTTATATCAATATTACTCTAATTTTAAACTACCGACTTCCTTTATATAAGGTCTATAAAATGTGTACTTTTATAGAAGAGGAAAAATTCAATACTTGATTGAAAATAGTGGATAATACTATTAAAAATACATTACATTTGCTATGTAAATAATTTAAAATTTTTATTTTTGAATTCATGAAATAATTACTCTAGCTTCTTTGGTTAATAAAGAAGTTAGACAAAATTATTAAACAATCCAAGTTGTAAAGTTAAAGATTATTTTAAACAAGGGATGCATTGTTAGAGGAATAAATTTATTTTTATATTGTTAATAAATAAATAAATAAATACTTACAGGTGCCCTGATCTGTTCCATTGAATCTCTGTCTCTAAGTGTAACAGTATATGGTTCTTTCAATGTATCAAAATCTATTGTGATAGCAAAGGGGATAGCAATTTCATCAGTTCTCACATATCGACGGCCTATAGAACCACTACTATCATCAACTTTATGAGATACATCATAGCGTGTTAATTCCTCAGCTGAAAGAAATTTTTAAAATATTATATTTGCAAACTGTTAACTAAACCAAACTATAATATATTTGATTATTATTATTATTGAAAAATTAAGGTTGAATATACAGTAGAGCCTCGATTATCCGACCTAATTGGGGACTGGGGTTGGTTGGATAATTGAAAGGGCGGATAACCGAAAAGTATGAAAAAATCTATTATTAGTGTAGTATATTATTATATCCCATGTAATTAGTATATTAGTATATTGCTATTAACCTACTTTGC
>NW_019384585.1:1188841-1239511 GCF_000671375.1 Centruroides sculpturatus | reverse complement strand
CAAATAATTCATTCCAACACGAAAAACACACTTAAATTAAAGCTAAGTAGTACATTAAAAAAAAAACTTTAGTAGGGAAAACACTGAAAAATGCATTTTGTAGTTGTAAATGTATAAATAACCATAATAGAATAATAATTGATTTTAAAAAATGTAGTTTTATTTGCACTTTACACCTTTGAGGATAGACGACGGTGGAGGTGTAAACTGGTGGCGGAAGAGAGGGAGAAGGGAAATGATACTAAAACTTAACTTACATAACATAATGTAACAATAACTTAAAAATAACTTAGAAAAGATTTTAAAAAATTAGCTAAGTTTTATATTTTTATTCACTGCTTTTTGCTTTCTTTCCTTCACTTCCACAGCACTTTCACTGGATAGAGATTGCTTGATAAAATATCTATCCAAAGAGGTTTGGCTTTGCCTACTTTTTAAAATGTTTCTAAAATGACTAGGCAAATTTCATTACTCTGAACAGCAATACGACCAGTGTGAACCTTTTCAGGATGTTTCTTTTCAATACAATCAGCCACTTTCTGATAATACCTCAAGATTTCCTTTATCGAGCAAGATCCTTCCACGACGAAGCAAACACGCGGACTGAGACCAATGAACAGAAGTGAGTAAAAACTGGCGCTGCAAACTAATGTAATGTCGTATGATGAGTTTTTATTCGTATCGTGGAGCAAAAATATGTTCGAATTTCATTTCGTATCTTGAGGTACCACTGTACATATATATATATATATATATATATAAATGGACGTGTTTGTGCCTATACGTCACTCTGCAGCCAAAACTACAAATCGCACATGAATGGTGTTTGTGTGGTAGTAGCCCCAAGTCTCCCATCGTGCACTATGGTGGTTGCATCTTGATAGCTATAAGGGGGTAAGAGATATGGGGTTTAAAAGTGGTTGACTTCGAAAATGTGCGACGCTTCAAATAAGAATGTTCCAGCTTTTTCTAGAAAGTTCCAGAACCTAAAGATGAAATTTGGTACACAGTTAGGGTACATCATGAGAATGCACACTAAGAAGGGCTTTTTTGAAATTCCCCCACGGGAAGGGAGAGGGAGAGGATTAAGGCTTAACTGGAAGAATGGCTTCTATTGTACTATTTTAGATGCAATTTTTCGTTTTCAACTATGTTTAATTTTCATTAAGTACTTAGATGTATTAAATTGATAACATTTCAGTCATTGTTATAAATATTTTCATATATTTCGATTTTTTAACCAAATGTTCAAACCGTTTGAAATTTGAATTTCTTTTTGCATATTGGTTTGATTATAGAATGATTGTAAACGTTCCAGAAAATTTATCAAATTGAAAACAGTTCATTTGATTCTCGGCAATTCTCATTATTGTCAGCGGTAGGTGTTAAATAACAATTACTATGGTTGTTGAAATATTGAATGTAAATAGGGTTTGCTTGCAAAATCCACGCAAGCGAAGCCGTGGGTAACAGCTAGTAGAGTAATAAAAGAACACATTCAAAAATATAGATATTATGAAGCACTATAAATACAAGAATAAAATGCTTTTCAAAAAATGTATTTAATACTTTAAATACATTAACTTTCTGCAGCTGCATTTTCACATAGGGTGTGCATTACATTCATGAATTAACTTTATCAAGTTTTGACTCATCAAAAATAGGATATGCATAAGATTCGATGGTGCATTAGAATTAAGAAAACATGGTAATCAAATTTAGGTACATTTTAAAAAAATAAGTCTAGAAATTTGAAGAAATTTTGATTACTATTCAAAATTTTTAACATATATTAAGATAAAGATATTAATATATATCAGAGAATAAAATTTAAAACTTACATATTTCCTTAACAAATGGTGCAAATTCAGGATTGTTTCCTAATGGAAGGACAGAGCATTTTACAGGTGCAATTGTTGCAGGAAGCGCAAAATACTAAAAATAAAGTGTTTCATTATTATTATTATTTAAAAAATAAGTTTTTTTATTGAGAAATGCATTTCCTATAGTATGACATTGAAGAAAATTTCATACACAAAAAGAAAAAATTAATGTTTTAATTATTATATTATTATTATGACAAATTAAAAATATCTTGTGAATAATATTAGCAAAATGGTTATTAATGAATAATTTTGTTCTGATTTATGAACAAAATTATTTCTTTTCTTCTGTTAAAAATTTAATTTTTTTTCTACAGTATAATTAATCAATGGAGTGCAAACAATGTAAAATCCTATATATTGATCCTTTAATAGCACTTAATTAAAGTTTTAAAATAGTAGTAATAATAAATTTCCTTTCCAGATTACTTTTCTTTTATCATATAAATATAGTTTTATTAACAAATCAGTGTTTATAAAATTTAATTTTAATTAAAATTTTAATGTGTTTAAACAATAAATGTTATATAATACATTTTTTATGACAAAAGTTGCTAGAAAAAATTAAGATACTGCCATTTGTACTCAACTATTATCTCTTTTTACATTCAAACAAATATAAATCTTATTTCAATTTTAAGTAAATGCTTTTTGTTCATCATTTTATGAATAAAATATTAAGGATTCATTAACATCACAATACCCACTTCATGCTGATAATATCAGCTTAACTAGTTTATTATGATTGAATACAACTGTGATAATTTAATCTTTTACCTAGAAAAAATAAGAAATTTTCAATAGAAATCATTACTAGTTATAATAATTTGATTCTGAAATCAATCTAGTATTAATTAATAAAGATAAAATTCTTAAAAATTTTTTCATAATTATTCATTTTTACTATTCATTTCAATAAACTGCATTAATAAAATTATATGTAACTAATGTGAATAATTACATTTGGGTCTACTTAAAATATCTTCATAAAATATTTTTATGAAGATATATTAAATAATTATACAAATTTAATACAGTTTAACCTGCTTATAACGTCATCCATGGGACCGGCAATTTTTTGACATTATAACCGAGTGTCGTTACCTGCTGTGTCATAATTTCAGTCCCATAAAAGTATCAAGTCTGTTTAAGAATCTATTATAAAATTCATCTAATTTAATATCGTATGTATAAAAGTGCAAACTAAATATTTAAATCAACTTTATTTACATTATTATGTCTAAATTTACAACGATGTAATTAAAAATTTCAAAAATTTTTTATAAAAAATTTTTATTTGTCAAGTTTCGATAATGGCGGCACTTTCGGTTTTGAGAATAATGTGGAATCAAAAGGCAACAAAAAGTTAAATTAAGCAAGAAATGAGAAAATTATCATCCAGGTGTTATTAATGCCTGGATGATAATTTTCTCGTTTCTTGCTTATCTATCAATAGACATGAAGTCCAATATCTTTCACTTTTAGGTTAAATTAATGTATATCAATTAAAAAGAAACAATAAAAATATTCACTTAAAAAAAGTCAGTTATTTTAGATTGTAGGCATTTTTCACCTAAAAATTGTTTATCAATGTCATTTTCTAAGTCGTAGATTTTGTTCATTATTTCCGATGAAGTTTTACGAGACCTGTAGAATTTGCTAAACCAAAGTCTCTGCATAATCTTTTTTCTTCCACTTTCAACTGCTTTAATTATTTCTACTTTGCAGTCTAATGTTAACGCTTTCCTTTTTAAGCTAGCCATTTTACCTGATTCGATGCTAAACTACAACACGAGTATAAGAGCTATGCAGACTAACCTACTGTCATGTCGTTTAAAGGGGTGGCGCATCTCACCCCATTGAATCAGGTGATGACAGTACCACCCACAATCGTTCTAGGAAGCGGACTCTGATCCTAGGACTGAACACAGTATTTTCTTTGATAAATAAAATTTATAATTTAATTTTGTAAATTTAAAAGTGCTTCAAATATGACGTTAAAACAGGGTTTTATGTCGTTACAAGAGGGTTTTTTAACATTATCTAGTATAGTAAAATCGTGGGACCGATAAAAATTTGACGTTATATTAGGGTTGTCGTTACATCCGATGTCGTTATAATCGGGTTAAACTGTATATCTTAATAAAAGCTACTTAGTGACCACAGAGTGGAAAGAGTCAGACAAAAGCTATATATTTTATTTTATATTTGATTCTTTTCACTCTGTGATCACTAAGAGGGTTCTTTTAATCAAATTTATCATGAGTGTGGTCAGGTCTACAATGGAGCAGTTAGATGATGAGGGAGCCTGACATTTCGGATAGACCATTCATGAAAAGTTCCTCCAGATTTGATCCCAGGTCCCCAGAGTAGTAGGCTAGTAGATGAAAAAGTGTGTTAACTGTCTTGGCCATCCAGCCATCCCACATTTATATTTAAGATAATCAAACAACTTCTACAGTTTTTCTACTATATTTATATTGCATTACATATATTAATGATTTTTATGACTTAACAAAAATCAAAATTTAGAATTACATAAGCTGTTATATGAGACTTAGATATAATGATGAAATTTTTTTAAGACACTTCAGAAGCATATATAATAAATGTAGTACATTATACATATATATGAATTATCTTCTTTCCTTATACTGCATATCCTCTTAAATTAAATTCACTAATGAATTTTTATTTAATTCTTGCTAATTTTGAATATAATTTCAAAATAGACAACTGATTAAAATACTTATTCAGTAGATTGATTGTTGTAGTTTAAAAAAGTCTTGATAGATAAAATTAAATTATAGGAATGATAATTCATGTAAGATGCCTAATTTATTTATGCATCAATATATGACTATATGTCAGTAAGGAAGAGAAGGGAAGATAATACAAATTAATCTTTCCTTCTTACTGTTCACAAGACCAAAAAAAAATTCAAAAATGTAAGCAAAAAAAATCCTCATTAACCAAATTTATAAAAAAAAATTCACTCCTATTTATTTAGATATTGAATATTGCTATACAGATTGTTTTACTATTGAATCATATTTAACAATTAATATTTAAGATGACATATATCATATATTTTTGAATTAACCCACAACATATTTACATAAAATACTTTAATTTTAATGAGCAATTATTTATTGTACATCCTCACAATGCCATGCTGCAATTTTTAATCATTTTTTAATTAAAAAATCACTGACTGTCCTTTGTTAATCTGAAGAATAGAGTTAAATAAATAAAAATTGAGACCAGATATAAAAGCATAGGGCTGGAGGTCCCAATTAAATATACACAAACTGTATACCATGTGTGGTCTCTACTTTCATCTATCTAACTCCATTCTTGAGATTAACTAAGTAGGGATAAATATCAGTGGGAATGTATAGGTCTTTAATTTTAAAACTATCTATAATCTTAAGTGCAAACAATGTAAAATCCTATATATTGATCCTTTAATAGCACTTAATTAAAGTTTTAAAATAGTAGTAATAATAAATTTCCTTTCCAGATTACTTTTCTTTTATCATATAAATATAGTTTTATTAACAAATCAGTGTTTATAAAATTTAATTTTAATTAAAATTTTAATGTGTTTAAACAATAAATGTTATATAATACATTTTTTATGACAAAAGTTGCTAGAAAAAATTAAGATACTGCCATTTGTACTCAACTATTATCTCTTTTTACATTCAAACAAATATAAATCTTATTTCAATTTTAAGTAAATGCTTTTTGTTCATCATTTTATGAATAAAATATTAAGGATTCATTAACATCACAATACCCACTTCATGCTGATAATATCAGCTTAACTAGTTTATTATGATTGAATACAACTGTGATAATTTAATCTTTTACCTAGAAAAAATAAGAAATTTTCAATAGAAATCATTACTAGTTATAATAATTTGATTCTGAAATCAATCTAGTATTAATTAATAAAGATAAAATTCTTAAAAATTTTTTCATAATTATTCATTTTTACTATTCATTTCAATAAACTGCATTAATAAAATTATATGTAACTAATGTGAATAATTACATTTGGGTCTACTTAAAATATCTTCATAAAATATTTTTATGAAGATATATTAAATAATTATACAAATTTAATACAGTTTAACCTGCTTATAACGTCATCCATGGGACCGGCAATTTTTTGACATTATAACCGAGTGTCGTTACCTGCTGTGTCATAATTTCAGTCCCATAAAAGTATCAAGTCTGTTTAAGAATCTATTATAAAATTCATCTAATTTANTTTACTAGTTACTTCATAGATTATTTCTTGGTAGTTTTCTTATTTTGTCACATCATTTTTTGTAATTATTGGATGATGAAATAAAGGCAAAATTTCTTATTAATAAAAACAAAAAAAAAAGGTTGAATCATCTTTAAAACAAAACTGCAATAAATAACTTAAAACTTCTTGGAAACAAAATACATTTATTAAATTAAAGTGTTTTCAATTGCTTTAGTCCAGTCATCCTTGGCAAACAAAGTTGAAATGGAACAGAACATCTATAAAATTGAATAACATAACTGGAAAGTCCATTTCATTGATGTTATTCAATTTATTTTCTGAAGATGGCTTGACAATAGTGACCAAAAATGCTTCAATTTAATAAATATATTTGATTTCCAAGAAATTTAGCAGTTATTTATAGCTCTTTTGTCAATTTTGGTACTAAATTTTGTAAATTTTCATAAAAACAACTTTAAAACATTAAAAGTACATAATATAATAACAGAAAACATAATTATAAACATAATAGTATATTAACAAAGTGAATCTTAACTGTGACTAAAGTTAATGTGTGTTGATAAAGTGAATAAACATTTAAAACTTTTTTTGCATTNATAAACATAGCAATATATAGGCTATATATATATAAGCAATTTAATAAATAAGCTACATAATTTTTAATTATATTGATGTTAAATGCAGTTGTACTTAATACAATAAAATATAAATTAAATTACTATTATTTAAAGAATTACAATTAAAATTTAATTTCTTATATAAATTTTATTCAAATTTACATAAAAAATAGTAATATAGGCCTATACGCACAATAAATTCCTCAAATAATAAAGTAAGCCTTAGTTGTTATTATAATATTAGTCAATTAGTTGCAGCTACTTAATAATTGCTTATAACTGGAAGTTTTACATAATTTTTAAGCATAAATCATCATTTAAACCATCAAAAGTTATTCTGTCATCAATTATAAGCGGTTAAACGTCGATATACTAAAGGAGTCGACTTAATTATAAAATATTTAAAGGCATCTTTTGATAAGGTAACCTACAACATATATAAATTTAAAAATGTAATTTATAAATCACTAATCAATAGCTTCATTTCATGATAATCTTCTCAATTTTCTTTACAATTTATAGAATATTTTAAGTGAACTAATCAAACTTTTCGTCAAACTGTTTAGGAGGACGTCGTCAAAGTGAGAAGAAATATGGGTTTTGGGGGATTCTTTGTAGATATGGTGGATAATATCTTGTCAAAACTGTAACTAAAGATAACAGTATTTCCATTAGACACCCAATCAAAGTACGATTATCGGTTCAACGTAAAGTAATTAGAGTTTTATAATTACTAACCGAATCAGAGTAGTCTTATTACACAATTAATACTGTACTTGCTGTTCCCTGTAGATATAAAACAAATATTTTAAGTAGATAAGGAGGATTGACTCATAGACGAAGGGATTAACGCTTTAATGAGCAAATTAACTTAATTGTGAAAAGATTCATGTTTTATAAATTAACTTTATTTAAGAGCATATATATATATTTGTATCCATAAATCTTAAAATTAGACGAAACAAACATTTTTTCATCTTCATGTAAAATGAATAATTTCATGTTATTAATATATAATTTTTTTAGAATTATTTTTTAATTTAAAAATGAACACTTAATGGGATATTTCTATGGGATTATTCTTTACTTTTACACTAATAAAATTATGACCCGGTGATAAATAAAGTTGACTTTTAATGTCATTATAATCTTTCCTGAAGAGTAAATTGTTTAAGAAAGGATTATTGTGTTGGATCTTATTAATGTTAGGGAAAGTGCCATTTTTTCATTGCGTATTATACCCTAAATTTCTGAATTATAATGTAAATAAAGTGCACATAATCTCCATGTAAAAGAATTAAACAATCATATTTAACTTAATAGCTTATAATTTAATATAAACTTTCGATTACTTTCTAATGAACATTGTGAATAGATTCCGCTAACGTAATGTATTTTTTATGATTTATTTATGTTTAAAATAATTTAATCAATGTTGCTTATAAAAGTAGCATACTGAACCAACCATGAATGTTTTTCTGAAATCTTTTAATGGCAATCATATCTGGAGTAATTGTGTATTCTTTATCTCCGACATTTAAGGTGTAGTTCCTATTTAAAATAAAAAATGTTTATATAAATTTTACTGTTTAAAACTTTATTATTGAATGTTAATTCAATGTACCCTTTTCCTTCTAATTCTTTGTTTAATTTTGCTATAGCTTCTTCGTCGAGGGATGTCAATTTTTCTATAACGTCTTTTGCTTCTCTTTTAAAAATTTTGCCTATAACATTTTTTTGTGGTTGGCATTCAACAACTTCAACTGTTTTCTATTTATTTGTCAAGGTAAAAATTAAACAAGTTATTCTTATTATTAATATTGAATTTCATCAAATATAACTTACATGCAGTTTAAATATTTTAATAAATTAAATTTCATCAAACATTTACTAAAATATACTTTAATCAGGCATTATTATAAATCATGATTTGAGATAAAGAATTATATAATTTCATAATTAATTTTTTCCATAATTATAATAAAACAACAGCCAGGATATTAATGTTAATCTCCAGTTCTTTATATGATAACTACATGTTGCTTTATTATAGTATTATATATTCCCTTGTTGGGAATATATAGTGGGTGACCGGTTAACGAACAGTTTGGATAGCAAAGAAATCAGATAATGAACATTTTCGTGAAAGATTTTTATGATTGGACAATGAACACTTTACTGAACAAACATAAAAAGAAGTGACGGAAAATAATGAATACCGTTTGATTTTCCCTTGTCTTCAGGTAACAATTAGAAACCTTTCAGAGCCCGGGAAACGTCAACATCAACACTCAACCCGATACCAATCAGATAGTATTCCTCTGAATTTTGAAACTCTCCCTTGTAATTCTAGCTTTTTGTTTACCTTTCTGACAAATAATTTTTTATAGTCTTCGCAAGACTGTTGGACAGGCACTTGTTAAGTTTTGTGTTGGGGTTTATTTACAAGAGGTGAAAGTTTAACTGTCCTATCAGATATTTGTTAACGTTTTAATACAAAATTTTGAATTTCATCCGAACCTTGCATTTAAATAATTTTTTGTGGGCAAGTTGATTTCTGTTCTCTGAATTTTTGTAAATGCTTTTCTGAACTTTTTATTTAAAAAAGAAACCAATAATATTATGGAACCTAAAAAGAGGAGTGTCAAGAACTGTGCTCACAGTAGAAACCAAGTAAGAGATAATAGCCAAGGTAGAAAGTGGGCACAAGATGTCTGATGTTGTTAGGCGTATGGCTTGAACAGGTCTATAGTAGGCACAATCTTAGCTATGAAAGATATATCAAGAAGTCTCAGGCTGTCAATAGAGTAATGAAAATCACATCTGAGAAATAAAGAGCATTTTAGAGCTCATAGTGGAACCTAAACTGATCTGACAACAGAAGAACTTAAGAACTCTCAAATGAAGAATACCAAGAAATTCAGAGAGATGTGTTTTCTTTTGAAAAAGAGAAAGACAAAAGAGGACCAATGTCAACATCTGCTACTAAAGATCATTTGAAGAAGTGGGAGGATGTCAGAACAACAATCATTCAAGTGGCATCCAAACCAGAATAAGGTTAATGGGGTTGGGGATCTCTACAGTTATAATACTATTAATTACTTCCAAAAAATCCAGAAGAAAAGAGAAAAGCAATCAACATTGGACATATTTTTTAATCACATAAATGGAAAAAACATGACTAATAAAAATGCAAGACTGCATATATATTGATATGTATTTTTACTATTACATATAAATAAACGTAGTAAAAAAAATATATTTTTTATTTTTTGGCATCTCTGGAACAAATTAATCAAATTCCCATAAAAACCTATGGTACATTGATAATTGGTTAATTCCGATAACGAACAAAGTCTTGGAACAGATTATGTTATTAACCGATCAACCACTGTATTTTTAATGCTTTGAAAATTTGTTTTAACAGTTTGAGCAGTTAATGTTTGAAAATTTAATTATAAGATTCTATTCATAATATATACTAATACTATACAATTAAGGAGACCTTTTGTATTTTAATTACAATTAAATGTTTTTCAAGACATTTTGCTTCATCATCAGTTCACGATAAAAGTTCAAATAAATGACAGAATAGTTTTCCAAAAGATTCTAACAGCACTATTTGAACATTCAAAGTATAGTATGAACTTGCATTGAAACAGGAGATTCTATTGTGAATGCAGATTCCTAAAGTTTATCTAGAAGTGCTTTAAAGTATTAGAATCTAGGTAATATATTTTTTGTAATAATAGTCCATTAAAGCAGAATGTAGTTAGTGTAACAACTCTCAAGTCCAAATTTAATTAAAACCAATATTGAAATTATTATTATTAAAACTGTATTGAGATTGTTTTTTATTTGTTATTATTTTAACTGATCAGAAAATTAACAATGAATAACAAATTATAGAAAATATATATCATAATTTTTCTTATTTTAAACAAAGTTTATTTTTTAATAAAAATTTTATTAAATTTTATAAAAATATTAAGAATCATATTTATGAAAAATTTTATTATAGATTAACAATAGTAGTAATTAAAAAAAAAAGAAGTGTTTTCTACATTTATTTACGAGAAAAGGCTATTAAATTTGTTTAAAATTCAAAAACAAAGAAAACTAGTTTATTACAAGATTATTTTTCTGATAATAAACAATAGCTTAAAGAATTTTCTCAATTTATTATTGAACCAATTACAAAAATGAGAACTAAATATCAGCATGAGTTTAGATCTACCTCACAATAATCTAAGCCATAATCTTTGGCATTGATAACAATAGTAATTTGATTGCTTAAAAAATGAAATTTAGGTGGCCCAGAAAATGATCTAAAGAGTGGATTAGATTAGACCTCATTTCATTAATTGACATAAAGTGAATAAACATTTAAAACTTTTTTTGCATTTATGTAAAAGGCATTATTATTTATTTAAAGTGCATTTATTATTCAAATAATAATAAATGCACAAGTATACAACTGAGTTTAAAAATTAATTTAATGACTAGAGAATTTAATTGAATCAATCCACAATCTTCAAACCTTAATGCTAATTAAATATTACTATTGATTATACAACTAATATTAATGTACTACGTAGTTACTGTTATTTCTTTTGCAACAAATACTTAATTATTTTCATATTAAAAAATAATTGTGCCCATTTTCAAATAATATATCAGTTTCATTTTACAATAACTTTCANTACAAAAATGAGAACTAAATATCAGCATGAGTTTAGATCTACCTCACAATAATCTAAGCCATAATCTTTGGCATTGATAACAATAGTAATTTGATTGCTTAAAAAATGAAATTTAGGTGGCCCAGAAAATGATCTAAAGAGTGGATTAGATTAGACCTCATTTCATTAATTGACATGCTGGTACAAGATGTTTAAGAGATGTTTTTAAAAATCAATTTCACATTACAGTTATTCAATATGTTCAAATGCTCATTTTATTACTTATTTATAAATATTGTTATAAAACAGAAAAAGATAAGAAAAGTATTTGAAAAATTTATTGTAGTAACTAAAAAATACAATGTCGACTTTTTTCTGACAATAATTTTATGCAATTTAACATTCAAATTCTACAGCCAAAATTTAATGATTATTTTGTTAAAAGATGATTTAATTTCCATTTGAAAACACAAATATAATTCAACATAGTTCAAACCATATTTTTATCTAAATGTATAAAATTGATTTCACATCTGTCTTTGTCTATGTCCAAGTATCATGTGAGAACATCTGAACAGATTTCTATGAAACTTCATACATACATTCAGGATAGCCCTGGGAAAAATATAGTACACTTTGAATTCATATATGTGTCTCTATCTGCTTGAGTATTAAGCGAAAACAGCTAAATTTTTCTCAGACTATGAAATGTATTTAGAGTAAATTTCAATGTAAATTTTTTTGATCAGATCTATTATAAGTACATATTCTTTATCCATATAAACATTTTTGGGTGTGTGTGTGTGTGTCTTTATATGAACATATTATATTTATTTAAGGTATCATTTTCTTCAGCAAAGCCTGGTACTTCAGCTAGTTTTGTATATATTGAATTATAAAAAATTCTTGACCACTTCTATTTATAATTAATTTTCATTGATTAAACATTATACTATTTACAAAAATAATTAGTAATAATTACATTAAATTATCAATATATTTATAAAAATTTTTGAAATAATAATAATAATAAAGTTTTATTATGAAAAATAGCAGTAAAAATGTAGCATTGATCATAACTGTATATGGATAATTTAAATATTTAGGTTTTAATATTTTCAATGTAATTCTATTAAAAGGATATAGGTTCTGGAAGTTTCTTCTCTGCTACTAATTTCACACCAGTAGCTTTTGAATGCTGAGATAAATCATAACAGGATCTATCAGCACAGCCAACACATTCCACCCATCCCTAATATAAAACAAATGATAACTACTTTAGCCATAAAAATTTAATAAATATTATAGACTATATTATTATTTACAATGAAATGCTTCAAACTTACATAAGATGTTTTGCATTCAGCATCCCAACAATCACACGCATAATGAGCCATTTCGTTACTCATATGCTGACGAAATCTTAACCTTTTGGGATCTATTCCAATTTTAACAAGAAATAAATGTATTCTTGCCATAAAATATCCAAGAGTTTCATTGGCAATAATTTTCTGAAATCATTAATATAAAGTAATCATTACTTTGTTAATTTTACATATCACATAAAATTAAAACATTTTTCTACATATACTCAACATATATAAAAAGCAGACTGTGTGATTCAAGCAAATAAATATAAGAATAAATTGTATATTATTTGAATTAAAAAAGCAGATGGTATATTTCACAATATAAAAATATAGAAGAAACTAAAACATCTTCAAAACTTCCATCATGTCCAATTACCAAACACAAACATTTGTATTTTTATATCTCCTTTATTTGTTTAAGCTTTCAAGTTCATATAATAGATAAATGAGCACAATTTGAAATATTTTTAAGAAGAATATTAGAATTCTACCATATAGATATATCAGTAGAACATCCATCACCTTTGAGAAAATTCTTATTAAAAACATTAAAATAAAAAACTGATTTTTTTTATTATATTTTACTTTTAGAAATATATGGTTAAAATTCAGAAAGTCTTTGAATCCAATAATAGTAAATTATTGTAAAAAAAAATAGTTTATAAAATCTTATCAATTTATGGAGACCCTAATAAAATATGCAATCAGAATTCATGCAATTGTTACCTTGAAACTATTAATCTGTCTGAATAATACTACTGGATGTTAGGGATAATACTGGATCTGGTTAAATTAATATTAATTTATAAATTATTTAAAACTTGTTGTATACTATTATTATGTTTTCAATATTGATACTTTACATATTATCAGTTATTTTTCATTAAAATAAAATTATTATTATTTATTTCTCTAATGCATTTAAAAAGGCCTTAAAATCATTCTTATTATGAGGTTTGGCCAAACCCACAATAAGGCAACTATGTGGAAAAAAAAAGCACAACATATCCATGATAGGCCAATCCTGAAAGAAGTCATGGGATTTTTGACTGCCTGGATTCAATCTCAGGTCCCTCAGAGCAGTAGACTGATACCTTAACAGCATTGGCTATCCATTTATCAAATAATACTGGTTGCAAGAAGTTTAATTCAACATTATGGTGAGTCTGTAATATTTGAACTTCACAGAATATATGGTAATTGTAAAATATAAAGCTGCATGTTTAAATTTATTTATTTGTACAGTGAAACTTCTATATAACAAAGTTGCTAAACCCCGAAAAAAAATTTGCTATAGTGAAATTTTGTTATACAGAAATTACACTTTTTGGTAAATAAAGTATTATATTATTTTAACAAATTTTGTTGCACAAAACAATTAAAAAATGTTCTATCTTTGTAATATGTTTCACACTTATTAAAAGCATTAAAACTACTCTATCTACATCAATGTAAACATAGGTTCTAGCACATTTTCCTGTAGGTCTCACACCATCAGCTAATTTCAAAACTGATTTGTGAGTTGTTATTATGGTTGATAAACTACTCACAAGAATTCCAAACTTTGCTATAATGTTTTTCTTTTTTAAGCCTTTATCAATTTCCCACATTAATTTTTTCAGTAATACTTAAACACTATATTAACAGTTCTTCAAATTCTAATTGGATGACTTATTAAATAAAATAAAATCTCATTAACCCCAAACATTAGTCCAGCAGTTGTCAAAATTATCACCTTTATAATGTTTTTGACATTAATTATAAATCATTTATGTCAATGATGGCACTTGGACCTAATCTCTCTCTCCCTTCTTTACAACTGGTAACCAGCAGGAGGCAGATTACACAATGGCTTTAAAAGCTAACAACCAGTATTTCTCACACCTCGACCATGATTATACAAAGGGTTTGCACATTGATACCTGAAATTGAACCTAAATTCAAACTTTACTCAAAGGGAGTAATCAACTTTTAATGATCGATGGTTCTTACAAATTAAAAAAACATATACAGAAATTTAACATCGTTATTTAGAAGCAATTTTACATATATTTTTGGCTGAAAAAGCAGTGTACAAATGCAAAAATCTGTTATATAGAGAAATTTGCTATATAGAAATTCATAATATAAACATTTGACTGTATTTTCTTAGTATCTGTATTATGCTTTTACTCATGTTTAAGGTTTTATATTTAATTTTTTTTATTTTTTCTGCAGTTATTTAATTTTAATAACATACAAAATTTTCTGTTTTTGACATAGAAGTCATAATTAAGTAATGACATCTATAATTACAACAAGGAATTGTATAGGAAACAAGAATTATTACCTGACTAACTGCATCACCAACTGTTTTCATTTCTGCAGGCTTTCCATCCATTTGATTACAAGCAGAATAAAGTGTAAGTTCCAGATTTTTTACAAAATTAAACTTTGGATGTTGTTTCTGGTCTGGATCAACAAAATGTTCAATTTCTGCCATAGTGAATTCTCTAAAATATACATATATAATTTTTTTTAATTTAAGATTTATAAATAAGTAATTTACAAATAAGCACAGATTTCTTACCTAACTCGTATCAAACCAGAACGTGGAGATATCTCATTACGGAAAGAATTACCAATTTGTGCTGCAGCAAAAGGTAATTTCCCTTGATTAAAATTTAATAAACGCTTGAAATTAACAAATATACCCTGAGCAGTTTCTGGGCGAAGAAAACTATAATAAAAACATTTTAATATAAGATTAATATTTATGTCATCTTCTATTCCAAAGAACAAAAGAATTATAAGAATAAAAGCATATAAATTTAAGTAATTCTTAATTAATAATGATTGTAACTTTGCAAAAGAAGAAAGGAAAAATAAAAATAAAATTATATATACTATATAAAATCAATATAGTTGCGCCGGGAATCCTAATTAAACTTATCTTATTCAGAGGACTCTATAGCTCCAATTGACACCAAAATTTGTTTCTGCAGTGATAAACTTTTGCCTCCCTGCCAAGCTGAACTCCTAAGGATTCAGTTGTCTCAAATCACATCATTATTTTCCTGACAGCCTGTGAAGACATTGGTCCACAGCATAAATTCTGATGAAAGCAATATTTGTGAACAGCAGCTACATTATTACCCTGATTTTCATAAAAAAACTTCGCAATTAATGCACTCTCCAGAAAAATGATGGCCATTATAACTATAGCTGAAAAGCATTTAACTATAGCATTTTTATAGCCAGTCTTGGGTGCATTCTATGTGGCTAAGCATATCATATTTCTTAGTTTGCAGTGACATTTATTCCATAATAGACAATTTTGGAACTAAAATTTTTCTTTGCAAAATTCTTTTCTGCATCCTTGAACAGTGGGTATACAAATTTTGGTGTCAATAGGTTTATTGGTTGAAGCTACAGAATCCTCTAAATAGGACAACTTTAATTATAATTACCCTGTATTTTATTTCTTATAAACATGTAATTAGCAGGTAAAAGTCTTAAAAGTATATCTGTTCAGCAATATATTTATCTAAAAATTTTCTAAATTTCTAATTTAGTCTGATACTACAAATACTTGATTTAATAATCTGTTTTTCCTCCCCAACAATTGTCCCAGTAATTATGAAAATTAGATAAGGTCAATACAAAGTGAAAGTTTTATTAGCAATACATTGTTATTCTCTAGCACAATTTTATAAAATAAAATACAAACTTTATATATATTTTATTAACTGATTGATTGCTTCACATTAGTCAGTGTGACTGATAAAACAGGTATATCCTTCAATTTTTCTGATTACATCTTAACCATTTACGATTCAATTTACATCATCTCTTTAAAATTTCAAGTACATTTATTAGATATTTAATTTTTGTTTATTTCCTTTTATTTATTAAAAGTAAATAATTATCAATTAATATTATATAATTGATAACAGCATAACTAAAAATTAAATTTATTAAAGATTTTTAGAATTTTATATAATCATAAGAAAATCAGTGAAGATAAATATTAATATTTTATTTTACATGAATAATTCTTAATAAATATGTTTTAAAACAAAAGACATAACTTGATGTAAATCTTTGCTTTTATTAAAATTTACTTTATAAAGAAATAAAGTTGTTTTTCACTATAGAAACAAATGATTAATCATAATATATTTACTTACCCTTTAATCAATCCTGAAGGTCCAATTGTTGTGTTAAACATAAGGCTAAATTCAACAGGATCAGACAATTCATTATCTGTTATTGGTGACCTTATATTGAATTTACGTAATATGGCATTCATTTCTTCCTTTGTCATACCATCTAACTGGAATAAAAATACAAAATTCCATTAAACAAAAGTTCCAAATGACAGAATAGTATTATTAATAGAAAGATCTAAGTTTATCTTTTATAAATTACATACTGCAATTTTATCTTTTTCTATAACAACCATAGTCATCTAAATAAATTAGCCCCTTGTTATATTGTTCATTTGGATATATCATGTTTTTCTTTGTCACCAAATATAATATCACTTTAGCCAATAAATTTAAAAATCAGTTGCTGTTGAATATCTATTGGCAAAGAAATACCTTATTCCAATTACTGATCTAAAAGAATAATAAGGTTCATCATATCAAAATATCCAATTAAAGGATGAGATAAGTTAATGCTGAGAGGCAGTGGTTATCTTTACTATAACAAGCACTGTATACTTACTTGCACTGTATATATACTTGCAAGCACTTTCAACATTTTATCAACATCTTCTTCAAGTGAAGAAAGTAACAATTTAGGAACATTAATGTTTTTTAAATTTTATTCTAACTATTCAAAATGGACTATAAATTTGCAAAGTTAAAGTTAAAAAAACTTAAACATGAGAATGGCATGTATCTGGAAAAATAGTACTAAAAACAAATAGCAGTTGATGTACTAAAGGAAATGAGAATACACTTTATATTGCAATAAAGATAAGTTGTCTTAGTAAGTCTTTTGGTATTAATACAAGATAAACATTAACATACCATTAGTAAACTTAGAATTACATATGTTTACTAACAGTATGTATATGTTTTGCTTCTGGATAAATATCAGTTATATTGTACCAGTGATATATTGCTCATCTGGTTTGTATTCTGACAAGTACAATAAAATAAGAAGCAACTTTATTTCAAAGAAAAACAACAGGAGATTGTTGGTTGCTTATGTGAGACTCAGCCGTGTTTATTAACCTACAGCCTGACCTAAATCGTTAACATTATTATTTTATCAAGTAAGTATCAAATTTCACACCTGGGAGTTAATCACTCAGCAAGTTCTCAGTCGCAAAAAGACGCTTTCACATAACCTTCTGACCTATTATTGCAAAGTTGTCAAATGAATATAGCTACAAACAGATTTTTGACACAGTCGCTGCCGTTCCTCTGGATAGAAGTTGTCAGATCGCAACCAAACTTTTTTCGTGCCTCCTATTTGGATAAATTGCAACAGAACTTATTAAGTGCCTCCTATTGGAATTAATTGCAACAGGATTTATTAAGTGCCAAAGGAACTTGAATAAACGTCATCACCAAAACTTGGGATTAAGTCAAGAACTTGATTATCAATTATCAGCAATCCAAGAATCAACCAAACTCCAGGTATTTATCGCCATGCGAACTATTGTAAGCTCTCTTTCTCAAGAACGGTCATTTAAACCTTACTATCGAATCTATCGACATATTGTAAGATATGTATGTCCTAGCGTTTTCCATTAAACGGTTGTTATGTTAATCTAGTCTATGAAAGACTCACTTCCGGTGCGCTATCTCTCACTCCCTCCATCCAGAATTTGATCGCTCCGTTACGTGACCGCTCGTGTGAACTAGTTAGATTTCCATGTCCACCGAGACGTGATGGTGTCATCCTGACAAGGCATTGAGGAGGTGCCGACCCTTCAGTCACACTTATATGGGAGATCAAAACCAAAAGCTCTTCAACTTTAAGATCCATTTTACAGCTCAAAAAATTTTAACTCTTTAAAGAAAGATGATGAAATTTCTAAAGGCTGACAATAACAAATATTAAAGAAAAACTCAGATGAAAAGGCAATAACATATGTAAGACAGCATGATCACATATGTGTAATGCTACATTACAAGTGTGATCATTATAATTTTTCTTCATTGTCATATGATCACATGCATAATGTGTGATTTTTCATCCAACATTATTTTTGTTAACCTGACATCATCAAAAATGATGTCATGGAGGTCTCTCACAACAGGCACAAGAGTAGACATGGCAAGTTGATGTTCAACTGTGTGTGACAAAATTTGTGGCCTCGAATACCAAGAAAGTCTGGGAGTCTGTAAGAGCCTCAGGCATTATGACAATCAACAATTTAAATGTTTTTGCAACTTTATTATGTGCTCAAAAAAATATATAAATCATTTTCTGGTCCTTCTGAGAAATATCTCAGCCTGCTATCATTTATTTCCAGCTTAACTCTCTTCACATTAGCACACACTACTGCAAAGTTTCAAAAACTTCCTCATACTGATCTGTAAACAAAACAATATCTTAAAAATTAAACAGCATGTGCATTGAAATTTGGCACATGCAAAAAAAACATATTACAGGATTTTCAAAAATCATCAAATTTGAGATATGGCAATTATATGCAATGTAATTATGTATGAAAAATAAGTAAAAAAATCACTACATTATAATTGCATATGATCATGGATTAATTTAAGTTTTTGAGTTATGTATAAAAAATTATTTCTATCAAATCACTGTCTGCTGACAACTCTCAAACAATTCATGTGAAGATGTAAAGATGTCAAAAAACTAAGAACTTTGAATAAAATAAAATATATTTTTTCCTTTAATATACATCAATCATAATAACTAGTATTTTTTTTAAATACTGTATACTTTTAAATACAAATACTACATTTTTAGTGATTATGATTAAAATGTTAAAATTTATATATTTTTTACATTAAATTTTTAAAAAGATTAATAAATTTTTACTTTCCTGGCTCTGTTATTTATAACAGAGGGAAAGTATGGTAATCAGTCAAAAAATGCCAACCACCATGTGAAAATCTTGGAATTTGTTGCACAGAACAAGTAAAAAATGTTCTCTCTCTGTAATATGCACCGATTAAGAGCATTAAAACTGCTCTATCTACGTTAACGTAAACATAGATTCTAGAACATTTTCCAGCATATAATTAATTATTGTTAGTGTTTTTGTGATTATTTTATATTTTATTATTTATTACTTGTATTATTATATTACAAATGCTAAATAAAAACAAAATTTTAATTAAATGATTCTTATAGATTCTAAATAAAAACTTACATCATACCTTTACAACAATATCTTCACATTCAGATTTTTTTTCTGGTGATATTTTTTTATCCGACATTAACTTTTCTAGATGAGCTGAAATGATGTTTATACAACAAGATCATTACATAAAACTTAAATTTTCTTTATATCTAATGATAAAAGTGCATATTCAAAGCATTTAATGTAATAATTTTATATTATTTTATTTTCTTTATTACTAAACAAACAGTGATCATTTAGCAAATAAATGATTATATCAAATATATTATGTAGGACATTTGTCCTACATAATATGTAATATATACATAATTTGAATGTAAAATGATTTTGTAAGTATGGATTTACCAGAGATTAAATTCTAAAAATTTCAATTTAAAACCATTTTATATGATAACTTAAAATTCTAAATCAGGGGTGTCCAACCTTTTTGTTTCTCTGGGCCGCATTGGAAGAAGTCAAGGAGTTTTGAGCCACAAGTATGTATAATATATACTTGTGGCCCAATATACAAGTATATTTAAGGATTAACACATCTAGATTATAATAATAAGTATTAAATCTTTATCACAAAAAAGGATATTTTAAAAAATTACTTCTACAGATACTTTCAATTTATACTTAGAAATAGATAAATTCATTTATTATAAAAGAGACAAATGGAAATTTATTTGAAAAACACAAATATTTGTTATATTTGAGTCTCTAATTAATAAAAAGCGACAAAACACCATTTTAAAGTGCATTTTTATTCAACTAACATATTTATAAATAATATATAGCCCAAGAAGTAGCCAATGCCCAAATGATAATTTCTACGTCAAACAAAAAAAGTAGTCACATTTGGCGCAATGTAGCCAAATCTTGCAACGTTGGAAGAAATACTAAATAAAGCTGGAGTTGTGACTCAAAATATTATAGACCCAAATGCGGGGAAAGGAGAGAAAGGAGAAAAGATAAAGTGAGAAAGGTTGGAAAATTAAGGGTCAATATTTGCATAACAGAAGATCTATTTAACCTTTCTCACTTTTTATCTTTTGTCCTTTCTCACCTTTCCCTCCTTTTCCCAAATTTGGGTCTATAATTCTTTGAGTCACAACTCCAGCTTTATTTAGTAATCCTTTCTCATTCACACATCTCCAAATATTTGAAAATATTTCTTTTTCACTCAAAAATAAAATGTGAATAAAGGTTTACGACTTTGTAAAATTTCATTTTTGAGTTTATACCGTTGGAATAAATAAATAATAAAAAAATTAAAACATTTGTCGGTTTTGTTTATACGTTTATTGGGCCGCATTGGAACTTGCCTTGGGCCGCATGCGGCCCGCGGGCTGGACACCCCTGTTCTAAATAATTAAATTAGTATTATATGACAAAAATCATACCTTTAATTAAATGATCTAATCTAAAACATTCACCATTCTTTAAATCTTTAACCATTAAATCAGCAAATCTATCTACATGTCCAGAAGCCCTGTAAATAAAATATTTTCCAATAAAGAATAATTCCTGTATTAAAATAAATAAAAAAATAAAACAATTTGTAGTATATAAATTACTGTTCTTTAAATTCAAAAAATAGTTATATAATTAATTTTATAAATTATTGAATAAAAATTCTTTTACAGAAACAGAATTACAATTTTGTACTTAAAATTACTTCATAAATGTCATGGCATCAAAAAGCAAATTATATTAAAATATTAGTATTTTCTAATTTAATAAAGTTTTCTTACAATACTGATTATTGTGAAAATTTATAAATCAATACCATTCCTACTTTTACAGCAAATGGTTTATTCAGTAAATAAATGAACAAACATTCAGTCTATTTTATAAATCTGTCCCAGGTTCAGTTAGTTATTTCATAGCTAAACGTGGGAAGGTTTTTAAAATAAACTGAAAGCATCTGTTCATTCAGTTGCTGAATAAACCCTTTGCTGGAAAAGTGTGAATGGTATTAATTTATAAGTTATCAGTTCTGGCTTTGTTATTAGATTTTATTGTAAAAATTATTAAGTAAAAATATACTTAAGTAAAATGCACAAGAATATTGAAAATATTTGAAAGAGTAACAACTTTATTTTTAAAAAAATTAGATACAAAAAACATGAAGCAACTTGAAAACAAAAGAAAACTCAAATTTATCTAAGGATATTCAATATGTAATCTGTATCATATCATGTAGTTTTTATCAATTGTTAAAATCATCAATGTAAACTTAAGAAATCTGATCTTATAGCTCTGTCACTGCAGCAGATAAATTAAAGATTTTTTTCAGCAGCAGTTCTTGATTCAATATAATGGAGCATCATATTTCCATAGGACCATGACAATTCTAGAACAAAATTGTTCAATGTTTATAACTGAATTCATTTTTATAGGTAGATTTCCTAGATGTTATGTCATTAATTTTCTTTGTATGAATAAATAAAAGATCAAATAACTTATACCAGCTTCCAATGTCACAGTTTCTTCTAGAACCTTAAAAATAAATTTTATAGATTAGTCAATTATGAATTCATGTTTTTGGGTCAAAGTGTATAACTGACTAATCTATAAAATTTATTATATATATATATATATACACACACACTTCAAGTTTTCTTTGAAAAACTAGTAAAGAAATTAATAAGTTTCAATATCAATAGCTCAGAACTTGAATATAACATGTATTGTACATCTGATGGCCTTTCTACCACATTTGTCAAAATTTAAATGTNTAGTGTGTGTATATATATATATACACACACACTTCAAGTTTTCTTTGAAAAACTAGTAAAGAAATTAATAAGTTTCAATATCAATAGCTCAGAACTTGAATATAACATGTATTGTACATCTGATGGCCTTTCTACCACATTTGTCAAAATTTAAATGTAACAGAACTATGTCAGTCAGTTAGATATAAAATAATTTGTTATTATAAAATTAAATTTGCTTATATATTGCCATAAAGCAGATTTTTATTATCCAGACCTTATCCAATGAGAGGTTTAGTTTATTTGGTTATGAAAACACGACACAGACGATCTGCTGAAAGGAAAATTCCTCCCAGGATGGTCCTTTATGGGAAATTGGCCCATGTTTAGGTGTTAATAACACAAAGAAAACCCAGAAAATTCAACATGGCCAGCCCATTTGCAAGACACAAACCCATGAACAACTATCAGTGTTCAGTGATTTATCCAATCAGCTACTGGTGGACCCTTATCCAATGAGAGGATGCAGATTGTTTAAAAACTGTTCAAATGGAGAAAGCACTCTTAGAATAATTCCCATCCAGGAATTTGCAGAGAGCAATCTCTGTGTGTTTTGTATTTAAAATGTTTAGCTAATGTCATGTTTATTTGTTTCTTTAATTCATTAAATATACTTTGTTACTACTTTTGAGAAAGCTGTCTGATACTAATTATGCTGTGATAATATAATAACTGAGCTAAATTTTTAATAACCAAATGTCTAAATACCAGGATAAAATTTGGTTAAACTTTAATTAATGTAACTAAATAACTTCATCTAATTTAGACTTCCATTACTTAACTTTAATTTAACTAAGTTATAGCACAAAACACCTGATACTGTATTTAAACATTTCATCATTATTTCTTTTTTATATTTGCACAATAGTTGAAAGTTATTATTTAATAACATTATATTAACGAAATACTTCTTGTCTCATATAATTTTAAAATATATAAGAAATAATGAAAATGTGAGATAACGTAAGAAACAATTTCTCACATTATTTAAAAATTACAAGTTATATGCTGAAAAAAATCTACTGAAATAAATGTTGAATTAAATTTAATTTTTTTTGTTATCAATGAAACTTTTTAAATTTAATTAATTAAATAGCTTAATTATAATTCAATAATTATTACTAAATGTTTGGTAATTAATTAGTGAAACCTTACTTGAGAACAGGTTCAGGTGTCAGAATACTGCAATCAACTTCCAGCATTTGTTCTTCTAAAACAAAATGGTTTCTCCAAAGATTTAACATATTGCTTTTCATAGCACAACCCATTGGACCAAAATCATATTGACCTGCAACACCTGAAAGATTTTAAACAAATAATTATATATTTGATTACATTTATAGCAATTTTTATTTACAATTATTTACATACATGTGTAAAAGATCATTACTCACTGTCATATATTAAGACACATGACACTCAATATTTCTTTTAATGTATTTTTTTTATACTGTTCTTATTAATCCCTTATTACATTTTACCTATGTTTTTCATGCTTGCTTATATATATTTTTTAATGTGTTGATTTTATCCTTGTGATATTTATGTATTGTTTTGTTCTATATGCACCTGTTTGTTGTTATTTTTATATTTTAGTAGAACTATATTTGTTGTTGTATGGAGGTAGTAATCTCGTCTTATTAATATAAAAGATTTTTGTTAAATAGAAATTTTTCTGCATTTTATCTTCTTTCTATAATAAGATGTAATCATCATTATAAGCTGATAATGTAAATTTCAAAATATCAATTGTGTCATTGTGTTATTAATTAAAATTGTCATAAAATATTTTTTTTTAAATGTGAATTTTTGTAATATGTAATCTCAACAATATGAGTCTGTTCTGTAGTCTTTGTTTCCCAGGTAAAGCCGAGACTCCACTACTGTAAAAACGGGTGTAAAACCCCTTGCCATAAAAGCTTTCAATCACGTGACCTATNTTGTGTTATTAATTAAAATTGTCATAAAATATTTTTTTTTAAATGTGAATATGTGTGTTTATATTTATTTATAACAGTTTTTCTGTATTTTAAATTTGTAGAATCTTTTATCTGTTTTAAACATAACAATGCTAGCCATGAAAGCATGAAAATATATGAGAACAAACAGTTTAAAGCAATTGTATATTTCAAAATAAATATTTTTGGTTTCAAATTTTCAATTTATCAATCAATAAAAGCAAAGTAATATAAAATAATGCTTTTTTCTGATAGAACTGTTAAGAGAAAACTACAAACCCAAATCAAAACAAAATAATTGGATAAAGATAGATGGAAGTTATAATCATCATAAATGAATTTTGAAAATTCATTTATGATGATTATAATTATTTAATTTAATATTTAATTCAAATTAAATATAAAGTCAATTTGTTGATATATTACTTGTAAAAAGCAACCGTATACAACACTTTATTTGGTTTGTGTGTTCAGTTATTCACCTCAGACGGTTCAAACTGATTGGATAATCAAGCAGTTCTAACAAATTTTCAAATTAAATTCAAATATTCATTTAACTATTTCAGAAGATTACATAAATTTATCAAAACATTATGTTCATCTTAATACTAAAAAGTTATTTAGAATAATTCAAGTTTTTAAAATTAATACTTCATTATCAATTTTCTAGTCATGGCTATTTGTCATTTTCTCCAATATTTTAGTTTTAGAACTTAGTCAACATTTTGATTATTTACTATGATATTTTTTATTTAGCAACAATTTTAACAATACTTCCTTTCTGTTTTAGACACTCAGAAAATGCCATAAAAATATGTTAAATATAAATTGAATTCAATGTGACAATAAAAATCAAGAATGTTAGCAACAAGAAGAAATATCACATCATACTCATGTAAGGTGTCTATGTCCAGCATTTTTGATAAAAATAGTACATTATATATTTACTAATTCTTTTAGTAATATTGCTTTACATACTTATAACATTGTACAGTACATGCCAGCTAATATATCCATTAAAGATATAAATACTTTGCATAATTCTATAAACAATTGCTTTTAACACTATTCATGTAACTATTTTTCAAAACAGAGAAAACACTTAAAACATATTTGAGAAAATTTGACTGGAAATTTGAAAACAGACATTTGATTGTAAAATGGATGAATGAAAAGAAATAAATACAGCCAAGATTATTAAAGAAATATTATATTTTAATATTATGAAATACAAAATTATATGGTTATCTGACAATGGTATTAATCCTCATATATAACTTGAATATACTGCTGTGTAAGTATTAATATTTTGGAATCCATGACATCTTTTCACTGTAAATTATAAAAAAAAAAAAATAGGATGTGCATTGGATTGGATAAGACATTTATAATAAAATAATTTTAACTCAAATGATTTCAACCAATTTTGTAATGGATTCCAATTAAACAGAATCAGATAAATTGAGAGAAGAATAATAATTGTAAAAAATTTTTATAATAGTTTTCAGACTTATTCACAAACCACATACAGGTAGCCCTCGGTTTACGCTGGTTCAATTTACGCCGATTCACAATAACGCCGCTGCGCAATTCACCATTTTGCGGTGTAATTCCCCGATTTTCCCTATGCTAGACTGATTTTCATTTCAGTGTTGACATATTTACCGAGCCGCGACATTGTACATTCGTTAAACCAAAGATTTTTATTAAATATATTTATTTTTTCTGTTTAATATTATTGGGTATGTATACATTTGCATTAAATTAATATTAAAATACTAAACGTTTAGGTACCCACGAGTCAAGATATTAAACTTAATAGTCCAATAAATGGCGTCCGAATCCATAGCGCCAATGAATGTATCCCGTATCAGTTCATTCAGGAAAACACCTTACGACGCAATAGCACTTCCGGCGATCACAAATTATCGTTAGTGAGACAAATCTACTTCTCGTTGGCCAGACGATATTTATCTCTCCTTAGCCACCTTGAATTTTCCCGCTCAAACTGACCTTATATATGCGCTACGGCGACCGGTGGTCGACCAATCAGTGTCTTCGCTCGTCTGTAGCTCTACGTTGGGTTAATATATCCTTTCAACTAAGGAAAGTTTGACGGATGAAGTTTGTGAGTTAGACAATGTTGGGAGTGAAGTGCAAATGTAAAAAGGAGCATCATATTCGACCATATTCCGAAATTCTTAATGAAAGAAATCAAAAATGTAAACAATTAAAGATGAATACTTTTTTCCGAAAAATGTAAGAAATTCGAAACTAAAATTTTTAAATAAAAACATTTTACTTTATTTTATGATAAAATACATTTTAAAAATTAAATTTATTTGTACTTTGTATTATATTGTATTAATAAACAAAATTATTTGCGTACAGTAATACCTCGACTTACGCAATCCCGGAGTTACGTGATTTTCAAATCTCGTCGATTCGTCTTTGTTTGAGTGCCACGCAACTCTTGATTACTCACTCCCCCACACTATTGTTCAGATTACATGTTCGGACGTGTCGCGTGGAATCGACATATAGCTACAATTTATTTTGTGTTATTTATTTCTGTGTTTGTTATATCTACGGAGACTCGAGAGACTCTATGTGGTGATTTCTTGTAACCATGAACGAATCAAATGACGAGATAAGATTAATGAGAACATTTATTAGCTTACATACATCCGACTTGGATTTTACACAAATTGCAAAATTATACCCCGACTTACGCAAATTCAACTTATGCGGTTATCGCTCAGTCCCACCTATCGCGTAAGTTCGGGGTATTACTGTATTTTTCACTTATGTGGAACCTAACCCTATACCTTACTGTAAATACGGGTTCGTTTTACGCCGATTCGATTTGCGCCGGCTTTTGTAGGAACGGAACTGCGGCGTAAACCAAGAGCTACCTGTATAATAAACATGTCTCTTCTCAGTCCTATGCCCTTTAAAGGGTGTGGTGATATTACGAATTGATGGCTTTAATTGTATCTTTCCACTGCTCCCAGTGTTGTGCCATGTGAATGGCTTCATACATTGTATGTCCTGTAATCATCATTACTCGGTCTACCCACCTAATCCGACATCTGCCTCTAGAGCATTTGCCATTGATCTTCCCTTATAGGATTTGTTTCTCAAATCCATTTTTGCATCTGGAAATATGTCCCAAGAAGCAAAGGTAGGATTGGTATATTTTAGTGGTAAGGCGTGTTGTGATTTTCGGTTGATTTAGGATGGAGCAAATTGTTCAGTGCTCTGTCCAAGAGATTCTCAGCATTCTTCTATATGTCCATATTTCAAAGGAATCAAGTTTCTTCTGAGAAGTGGCATTCATGGTCCAGGTTTCTGAGGCATAAGTGGCAATTGGAAAAATAAGTATTCTTATGACCTTTAGTTTATTAAAAATAGTGATTGTAGAATCTTTCCAAATTCTAAATAGTTTAGAGGTTGCATTTAATTTCATTATCGCATCCTTCTTTATTCGTAAGAAGTGATCCAAGGTAAACAAATTCATTCACCACCTTATAGCCTGCAATTTCCTTAGTCTGTGTCAAGGAATGACCAATTATCATAACTTTCGTTTTACTTCCATTAATCAGCAATCCATATTTCCTGCTTTCAGTTTCAAGACGTTTCATAATATATTCAAGTTCTGATTCATTGGATGCTATAATAAGTGCATCATCAGTGTATCTCAGTTTGTTAACTTTGCAGACCCTGAAGGAAATGCCTCCATCCCAGTTATCTAATACCTTTCTCATGATTATTTCAGAATAACCATTAAAGAGTAAAGGAGAAAGAATACATTTACATTTGAAGCTGTCTTACACCAGCTATAGATGTAAATGTATTAGACATAGTTTTGTTAACCCTTACTCTTGCAGAGTTATTCTCATATAAATTTCTGATCGTTGAATTAAGATGGCATGGGACTCCCATGTTCTAGAGAGCAGGCCATAATTTGTGCTATTTTACACAATCAAAGGCTTTAATATAGTCTACAAAACAAAGGTAAGCTTTGACATTAAATTCATAGGCTTTTTCAATGATCTGTCGAGCATTCAAGATTTGTTCATGAGTTCCTTTACCAGGGATAAACCCTGACTGTTCTTCAACTATTTCAGGTAATAGGAAGGAATTCAAATGATTACTAATTATTTGGAGCATTACTTTACTGGCATGGTTAATTATGCTGATAGTTCTGTAGTTACTACAGTCTGTTGGTGCAGCTTTTTTTATAAATATTGATTTACACCATTCCTCTGGCCATCTGATTTCCAAATTAATGAGCAGATTTTATGAAATATGTCAACACCCAGTTCTCTCACTGCTTTTAAAATTTCGGAGATTATGTTGTCAGATCCTGGAGCTTTGTGATTTCTTAATGCATTTATAGCTTTATCTATCTCTGATTTAAGAAGAGATGGTTCAACTTTCTCTGTCCATCCATTCTGAAGTTGATTATCACTATTTGTTTCTCCAATATCTTTATAAAATTTCTCACAATACTTCCTCCAGACATCCGCAATCCCTTCCACATCAGTTATGATTTCATTTTCATCATTTTTATTTATTTACATGTGTGGTTTCAACTCTCTTGCTAGATATCTAACTTTATCATATAGTTCACGAGTCTGATTATTATTTGCATGAACTTCAATTTCATTGCATATACTGTCGATAATCATTTTTGTCTTTCTTATAAGACTTTTTGATTTTTCTGTCTAGCTCTTTCTTCTTTTCATCTGCAATGATCAATTGCTGAAGTTAATAATTTTTTCCTTTCATCTATTAATTTAAGGGTACTATTTGTCATCCAATATTTCTTTTTCTGTGCCCAATGTTGTGTGGTGCATTGTTGTACTCCAGTTAAAATCCAACTTTTTGTTTGTGTCCATAAATCATCTGGGTTGTTTGTAAAGGATGGAGGGTCTAATAATAAATAATAAACATGTATTTAATCAAAAATTTAGGATTATTTCATATTTCATTGATTCAATAATGTTTACTTTTTGTTAGATTTACTTGAAACTAACTTTTCTTAAATTTTGAAGTGTCAAATAATTAATAAAAAAGTGAAATTAGACAATTTTTTGTAAATAATTTATTTTCATTAAATTATATATTAAATAAAGTATTTTAAATAATTGTTTTAGTTTTTAGCATATGTATTATTTCACATTTGCATTATTGTCCCATCAAAAATAGTGAATGAAAATGTTACTAAAACTATCCTATGTTAATACAGTAGAGTCTTGAAAACTCAGCACTCGATAACCTGGCAGTCCGGTTAACTCGGCCACACTCTGGCAGAGCAAAAAAAATCTTTAGTTAATTAATTTTCATTATAGACAGCTTTATGCCTCAAAGTATTTTTCTGAGGTCTGTCTTATCAGGTAAATTACTGTACACAGTGTATTCATTAATTTTCATTTTCATGTAGTAAAGGCTCTATGCCTTCATAAAGGACGTACTTTTCCTTTGTTTAAGGGTATTTGGACAGTTTATTCCCTGTTGTATTCTCAAGTAAACAATACATACAAGTACAGTACAGTATTTTCTGAGGAAACACTCATACTTATTTTTTTTAACCCCATTCCTGATAACCCGGCATTTTCACAAACTCAGCCACCCTTCAGTCCACATTAGGCCGAGTTTTCGAGACTCTACTGTACTTCATTATTAGTAACCAAAACCAAGCAAAACAATTCACAATAATCCAGCAAACACTTTCTTTTGCTGGTTTTTAGTTACTGTTAGTGTAGTATTTGCATTTATAACGAGTACTCAGTGATTGTCATTTCTATCCTATGCTATTTTTCAAACAAAAATATAGTAGAATCTGCTCATTATAATCAGGGATGTTGTTATCAGCCATCTGATGTTATTAGAATTAGAACTCCCAAAATATACATGTTAAAATAAAATTTTGCTTCTTATAATCAATGCTTTGGTTATAGTTATCACATTTTCAAACTGCCCTTTCACATCATCAGCCTTAACATGTAGCTGATAACATGCAAAAATCACCACCATTCTTAATTAATGCATTAAATGTTAATTATTTTAATCATTATGTGTTTGCATTACATGATTCAAATTTCTGAGATTTATTACTTCAATTAAATGCTAGTTGCTTTTAAAATAGTACTCCAAAAACCAGCAAGCAAACAACATTGAACAAGCTATATATTTTTTAATTGTTTAACATGTTCTTTTAATGTCAAAGTCAATAAAATCAATATTTCCATTAACTGAATTAGTTACATAATATCACTATGGAGAAGTCCCAAAGTAATTATATTAAACCAGTGGTAATGAAACTGTGGTCATAAGACACTTTCCAGGAGGAACAAAGAAAAAATATCATTCTAATTATGACTACAATGTAGTTACTACATCATCAAAATTTGATTTCATTTCTTAGTTTGTATCTCTGTATCCTATTTTACTTTTGTTTTGCTTGATATATAATTTTATATTATCAAAAAAAAAAAAAAAACTAAGAAAATCTTAACTTTATTATAATAAAGTTATTAACTATATTCTAATAAATAAAATTTATCTTAAGAAAATTGTAAATCATATGCTTTCATGAAAAGTATGAGGAGCACAAAATTTTTTTATCAAGAAAAAAGTTGTATCTCTTTTTAAAGGTTGAGAACTGCTGAAATCATACTATACCTTATATTTTAAACAAACTGTAAATTTGGGAATAATTTTATGATTTGTATCCATGACAATGATAAACTGCAAAAATAGCTTTATTGCTAATATATTTAAAATAAAAAACATGTAAAGATAATTAAAATTTTAAAATGCTTACTACTTTCTACAATTACTACTTAATATTTTAACTATATAATGTTCAGAAACATAATTACCTCCATAAATAGAAAACGACTGATCATAGAAGAATCTTCTTTTTAAAAGATCTTCCATTCTTGAACGTTCAAATCCAATTTCTGGAGGAGCAAGTTCCAGTTCCTGAACAATAAAATACATTATACATTTTAGATCATTATTTGTGTAATTAATAAAAAATTCATTCTGTAAACTCAAAAAATTTTACATTGATTAGGTTCAGAAACTATATTTTATTTTTAAAACATTTTTCCTAAGGTGCTTTCATCTTTCATACATACATGTGAATCAATCAATTGAAATGTATACTTGAGAGAGAGCACTATTACAAGTGACATGCTACTACCAGATTTCATATTGATTGTATTCAGATAAAAATAATATACAGTGTGCAATTAGTTATAGCATAGCTGGAGAGGACAAGAAGCTATTTTTTGGTGCTAGTCTGATAATGATAAAAGAAAAAATAAATAAATAAATATACCATTTCTGACCAAAATAAAGCACCAGGCACCTACAGTGATTCTGCTGAGAAGCCCTTACCCATCATACAAAGTCAAAACCTGTCACTGTGGTTTTCACATCTCAGATATTGTGGACAGTAACTGCCTTTCATGTAAAGAGTTCCATGGATTTGTGTAGCAATGGGATAAACATCTGAGTGTCAGAGGAAATAATAAACACATCCAGAGGAATGTATGAATATGGCTACTATAGCAATTCTGAGTGACTGAGATTTTTTGCAGAAGGGCCATTTTGACCATGCCGCACCATATCTGAGCAATTCAGTCATTGGTAATTTTATTATTTCATTCACTGGTGAAACCTACTAAACCAATATTGAAATGCAGCCATGCCACAGTATTATTTATGAGTCATTTGAAGGACTCATAAATAATACAGCACTCAAATTATCAAAAGTAATTTTTTTTAATTTAAAAAGAGATGTACAAAAGTTTAAAGAATCATATTTCTCTACCTTATCTTCAAGAATTTTCTTCCTTGCTTTCAGCTCATTAACTGCTTTTTTAATATCAATTTCTGGAGCATTTCTTTCTTTCAGTTGTTTAACTATATCTCCCTAAATAACAAAAATAAGACAGTATATTAAAAATATTCATAATATATTTCTAATTCTGTTTAATATTAAAAATCTAACATTAAATAAAGACAAATATGAATTAAACTGTGCTTAATAAAGATATTTATTCTTTTTCTGAAACTATATTAATATTCACAGGAATTACAGAAACATAGACCAGGGATGGCCAAACTTTGTCATGATAGGAGTCATATACTGCATATCAGAAATATGTGAGAGCTGCATCCTATACTCGAACATTGTTTTATATATAACTTTTATACTGTATATACATTAAGGGTAGGGATCCAATATATAGAAGCTGCAATAAGGTCTAGAAGAGCTGCATTTTGGCTACCATGGTAGACCATAAAAATAAGCACACACAATAATCTTAAGCAATTTAATTATTTCTGAACTACATAAAAATTCTTAACATAAATAAGTATACTTATCGAGAAATGACTAAAGTATGCTTAATTGAATGGCTGAAATTATTTAGAATGGCAATTGCTGTTTCCAATATAATCCTTTCAAACAAAGAATATTTGAAAGCAAAATTTGTTTAATCATAATTGTCAGGCAGAATTCAAATTTTTAGAAACAGTTACAATTTTTAATATAAATTATTTGCAATTGTCACAAAAAATAGATTAACTTTTTATTTTATTCAAAACTAACATATCTAGGCAATACATTTTAAACTTTTAAAACTATTTCACATACATCAATTAAAAGCTCAAAATTCAGAAAAAATTTATTTTTGAATTTATGTTTATTTTGCATAATTAATGGCAAAAATCAGATTCCCAAATTTCTTCCTATAAAGCCCAAGAAAATAATCATCATTCTTCATTCAGAAAATGGCATAAAATATATTTTTAAATCAAGTATTCAACTTGCATTTAAATTTTTTACACAGCAGCCATCTTGTGATATCATCTCATTAAGAGAAATCTTTATTCCAAGCTATTTACATTAGATATATTGGCTTATAGCTTGGAATAAAACCATTGTTATAATAAAAGATTATTATTTGCAATTGGAGACTGGGTTTTTGAATTGTTTTTATACAATCATTAGAATTGGCTCTACATAAAGGTAAAAAAAGGCAATGCCTTGGGCCTTGCAAACTTGGCAGTATACTTAAGTAGCTAATTCATAAAATTAGTTATTATTAAAAACTAATTGTACTGATAACTGTTGCATCTGCAGAACAATCATTTTCAAAGTTAAGACTGATCAAGAACTAACTCTGATTAACAGTGTGTTGAGAGAAACTTTCTTCACTTTCAATTGCATCCACCAAAAGCAATATCACTAAAGAACTGAATTTTTTCTTTGCAACTGATGAACTTGTTACTTGATGAAAGCAGTAGAGTAGTCTTGCAGATAAATTTCCTTATACTTAATGAATTTTCCAATTTCAATGATCCAAGCAAACAAAACTCATTTCTTTACAATCAAATGTCATTAGATTTAAATAAATTACTCTAAAACCACTTGACTGATCTCAACCAAATTTTATTTGGACAGCATATCCAGATCATTAATGTCATAAGCCAATGATGAGCAACCTTTTCTGGATTAAGGGCCACAAGGGAACTTCCTAGGCTTCCAATGGGCCACATACATTTTTTCTTAGAGTCAGACTAAGCCTACCAAAGTACCAACATGGTCCATAACAACCAGTACACTAAGTACTAAAATAATATATAGGCCTACTAATGATATGCAAAGTAATAATGTATACTTTATTCTCATCTTCACACTGGTTGAGTTTAGTTTGAATGTTCTTTGTCACAAAAATCAGCTTAATAAGTATTGCATAACAGCACAGAACAGAAAATAGAAAAATAAAGTTATACAAATAAAGCATCCATTAACCCAATTTTTAGGTTAATGACAAATAATTGCTAGATTACATTGAGCTATAATAATTGTATTAGTACAGCCTAATGTAATCCGACAATTGCTTGGCATTAAAATAATGTTGCCAAAGTTCCAAGGTCATATATTAAGATCTTGCAGATAACAGATTGCTCATGGCCAACATAAATACCAAAATCAGCTTATGCCATAGACATAAGCTGGAATTTTGGGTGCTTACAAAGTATACACAGCAGTTTAGTTCTGTTTACAAGTGTAAATAAACACATTACTCAATGTTTGCTTGACATTCCTAGAATTTAAAAAAATTTAACATGAGAATTGAGTCCAAACTCCAGCTTAACAGCTTTATATTTATTTTTATATTCATAAACATTGCTGGCTGGCAATGAGCTCAAAACTATTACATAAAAACTAAATTAAACTGTTGTGAGATAAGCAGTGGGTCAGGGGTTAATCTCATACTGACCACTTAATCTGCAGAGGCTGATAAAGCCCGATCTCGGAGTCGTTTGGATGGCTAGGAGGGCAAAACGAGTGGGGAGTGCGTCGGTAAGTTGACAGGTTTCCTCAGAGAGAGAGGAGACAGGTTTAAAAAATAACAAAATAAAGGTTTATTCTATAACTAAAGTTAATTTACAGGAGTATACATAAGGAAGTTATAGACTTAGTGCTTAAATGCAGATAACACAAATTTATCTATAATGACAATCTAACTAGTCACTATGCCACGTGAGAGAGTTTACAAAGGCTCTATAGTGAGAGAGTTATATTTTTGGTCAGGTATACCTTATGTTGGATGACAGTATGCAATGATCATTCTGGACTATGGAAGCTGGCTGGCTGTCACAGGCTTATGTCTTCTACCGGCTTCTCCTCGGACAGGACCAAAATGGGAGACACTTGTACTCAGACCTTCCTGATGATCGTGCGGAGGGACGGTCGCACTGAGGGGACGATTGCCCTGAACGTCCCGTGATGATTGTTTTTATATGATCGTCGTTGGCACTGAGCCAACTGGTTGTTCACTCGTTATGATGACTAATTAGCATGTGCACATTGACTAATTAACAAATGGGCGATGACTTGATTTTCTTCCTTCCTACCTTGTCGATGTGTAAGATTCGACACCCGATCTATTTCCATTATAACTTGCGATAAATTATTTTTTCATCCTCTAATGTAAAAATATGTTAAACTCAAACATTTATGCCCTCAAAACCCTCGGGCTCACACTGTTCTGAAATGAAGTTTGAGAGAAATCAAGTTTTCCAAATCAGCACTAAATCAGATATCATTGCTTCTATTTTAAAAAACAAACTCTAGATTTAAGCATAAATCTTACTCAGCTCAATTTGCAAATGTTGAAAAATAACAAATGCAATGTTAGTTGTAAATCTATTGTACATATTTTTATTATCTATCTATCCAGTGGCATCCTCTCTACAGAGGGTTGCATTTATGAACTATTCCTCTCCACGTTTCCCTATTCCAGACTTCTCTTATATCCTTTCCAGTCCAGTCCTTGATGTTGTCTCTCCAAGTCTTTTGGAGTCTTCCTTTAGGTCTTGTCCCCTCCACCAGTCCCTCAATCACTGTCTTTAGCAGTTGTCCTCCTGATCCCATAGCCAAATGTCCAGCATATCGTACTTTTCTTTGTTGGATATTTATAAGCAACTCTCTCCTCAAGCCCAGCCTGCCCAAAACCTCCGCATTTGTCATTTTCTCCATCCAACTTATTCTTTGCATCTTTCTCAGGCACCACATTTCAAAAGAGTTAATTCTTTCCATCATTTCACATGCGAGAGTCCATGCCTTGCATCCGTATGTTAATACACTCCAGATCATTGTCCTTAGGATCTTTATTTTCAGTTTTATGTTAAGGCCTCTGTTTGTTAATATATGGTAAATCTGATAAAAGGCAACTTTTGCTTTATTAATTCTGCTTTTAATTTCCATATTACATCTATTATCACTCGTTATCCAGCTTCCTAGATATTCACACTTTTTAACCCCTTCAAGTTCCTTATTTCCCAGAATGATCTGGAATTCATCCATATCTTCACTCTTTGAAACCTTCATTACCTTTGTCTTCTGTTCATTTATTTTCATATGGAATTTCTCCAATCCAGTTTTGAACAGTCGATTGTCGACAGGACCATGTTGTCAGCATATCTTATGTTATTTATCAAGCATCCATTGATTTTCACTCCTTCATTACAATCCTCAAGTGCTTCTGGCATCATCCACTCACTGTAAATATTAAATAGCAGTGGCGAAAGTCTGCATCCCTGTCTCACTCCTTTTTCCACCCTTATCCAGTTGGATTCTTCTTCATCAATTTTTATTATTGCTTTCTGATTTTTGTATAAAGCGAGAATAATTTTAATTATCTTTTTATCTATTCCAATTTTTTGAAGTATTTCAAATAAAACTATGTGATTAACATTGTCAAACGCCTTTTCATAGTCCACAAAGCACAGATAAAGATCCCTATTTTTTTCAATCATTTTTTCACCAATAAGTCTAATTAATTAATTAATGCAATGGCCTCTCTAGTTCCTTTGTTCTTTCTAAATCCAAATTTGAGATATGGCTTATTAAACTTATTATTCTATGTTTGTAGCATTCCAGTGTTCCTGCTATTTTGGGTATAGGTATAAATATTAAATTAGTAAAGTCTGTGGGTAGTTGTTCTCCTGCAAGAATTTTATTAAGAACATGACTCATTATCCTTCTTTCCTCAGAACGCATTAATTTAAGCAATTCCCCTTGTAAGCCATCAATTCCAGGTGCCTTCCCATTCTTCAATTTTTTCAAGGCTATCTCAACTTCATCCTCCAGAAATTTAGGGATTTCATCATAGTCATATTCCTCCTCCAGATGACATTCCATATTATCCTCTGTTTTATAAAGTTTTGTCAAATATTCATTCCATCTTACTAATTGCCTTTTCTTCTGCGTTAAAATTTCTCCATTCTCATCCTTTATTGCCCCAATTTTCATTCTTCTTTTCTTTCCTGAGATTAAATCAATGTTTTGATAGACCTTTCTCAAATCTTGTGACGATTCATGCTCTTCTAATTCATAGCAGATTCTATCGAGCCAGTCTTCCTTAGCTTTTCTTGCCATACTTTTCACTTGTTTGTCGATTGTTCTATATTTTTCTTTAGCATCTACTGTATTTGTGCTTTTCAATCTTCTTTCATCCATTTTCTCCAACACTTCTTTAGTAATCCAAGGTCTCCTTGCTTTTTTTCTCTCCTCTCCTAAAACCTGGTAAGCACTTTCTCTAATTTTCCCCTTCATATTTTTATTATTTTAATGTTTTTAACTGTCTGTTTCTATATTTAAAAAGTTTATATTATTGTAGCCCTAAATAAATTAACCCTCTACCTCCATTGTTCTTTTAATGGGTCTTAAAAATAAATTTTGCCTAGGGCCTCGTACATTCAGGGCCACCTCTGGCAATTGTTGATCAAATCTGAATGCTTTAATAGTATCATACTTAAAAAAAAAATTAATGACTAGATTTATATATAAAGTGAACATTAGTAAAAACTGTGGCACAAATTTTAATTATGAATATCAATAAATCTGTAATAATTATGTGCATCAAATAAACTCAAATACATCTTCACATTTTGAAAGAAAAATGAAACATTATTATAGAAAATTCAAATAAAAATGGAGAATATTATGAATAATTTTAATAATTAGATATAATGCAATTTGGCTAGATGTAAGCAGTTACATTAAATGAAAATAAGGTTCATTTTTGTGTCTGGCCACTCCAAATGCCAAAAGATGGCCTCAAAATTAGTCACACACAAATACCTCACCTAATGCTATCTAACCAGCTTCCCTATTGGCAAAGTGTTAATAAGAGGTATTTCTTCCCCAAACCTGAATCAAATTTATAAACTTATATCCTGTTTAATATTCACAGACCTTTTTTTTGTATGTATTTATGTATTTATAACTAATTGTGGTACTTCTTTCCTTTCATACAAATCAACTGAACAATCATATCAGCAAAATGCCCTTTTTCACTTGGTTTTGCAGTTCAAATTCCGGAAATGCATTAAAAATGATGGCTAATACACTGTTAATATCAATTGGCAAGTTTCAAAATTAAGACCATAAAATATTGGCACTTGAAATGAACAGACAATAATGTGAAAAATTATAATATAGAAAAGAGCAATGTTCCCTCTAAGCTGCGTAGCTGCGCACTGCTCAAACTGTTGCTGCGCACGAGAATTTATGTACGAGTATGCATACCGATTTGAATTGTTGTTTACTTATTTCTCACTCTGTCTGCAACATGATTATTGCTACTTATATTTCAATTAAATACATTAAATCATTGACAAGAGATAATATTTTGTATAAAAGTATGTTTTATACAAAATATTATCTCTTTTTTTAATCTCTACTTTATGATTAATTATTTTAATTTTTATAGAAAAAAACAAGATTTTATACATATATGCTCAGCAAAAATATTTTTTGCTCAGAGAAGTATATGTTCCACTCATCGACAAAAAAAATTAGAGGGAACATTGGAAAAGAGTAATATAGAAAAGAATATGTAATCTAATTACCATTAAATTAAACAGAAGCTTTACAAATATTGAATTTCTTTTATGAAGGTCATTACATTACATTCGTAAAAGGAATGAAATATTTGTAAAATTTCCTATTTAATTTCCACTACATCAACTGTAATAAAGTTCTCCAAATTGGTAAAAACTAACCACCTAAATACAACAAAATTTCAGAAAATATTAGAAATTAATTTCTTCTAAACTCTATTTTCAACCACAAAAATTACACAGATAAAAAGAAATCACAAGTGTTATCACTTCATCACAGTGACATCTGAAATGGTGGTGTATATTACTTACTTGAATGAATGTATGGAGGCCATTTTTGGCACTAAAAGCCAGAAACAAAAATAAATCTCATTTTCAGTTTTCTTAGAAACAAATACATCAAATAGCTCTTAAATCATCACTTGTTTTGTGTATGGTTGGAAGATTTTACTTTTAAGTTAATCAAACTCGAAGGTTGGATGTCATGCTGATCTTTTTACTAAAATAATAAAGAAACTTTCACAATGTATTTAATGCCTTTTAGTGAAAGTTTCTTTATTATTTTAGGTTTTGCTTGCATCACAATTAACACAAACAGCACAGTAGTAAACTCATTAACTTTAAACATGTGTATTTCTGAACAAGGTTAAATTTCCTAATGTGAACATAGTATAAAGACTACATAAAATACATAAATCACTACAGTCAATAGTATGTGTAGTGAATAGTTAAATGCAGATCAAAATCCACAATCAATAGTAAAAATATTGAAGAGTACAAAAAATTATGTCTTCATAATCCATCATATCACAGTCACCATTGATGATGATTCAAAATTTGTAAAAGTTCACTTAGAGACTTTAACATTTGGTAATTTAAACAGTAAAAGCGAAGACATAATAAAAAAAAAAAAAAATAGTAAACATTATGATGATTTATAAGAAAATTTAGGAATTATAAGCAAAATACAAAAGTACTAAAACAAAAAGCAATAAATGGAGATACTCCATGAATACTTTTGAATTCATTAAAAATACAATTTAATGAAATTTAAAATAAAAATAAAGATCCTACCAAAGAATGAACAAATGCCATTTTTAGATTTTCAAATTCTAAAAATGAAATTATGATAAAATGCTTTCAAAAAAATAATGATAAAGAATCAAAGTTATCTTCCATTGTAAGAAAACAGACTTGAAATATACACAAATTTCAAATTGGGAGCTGCTTTTAAGAGTTAATATTACAATTGGATATTAATTAAGTAAAAACTATAAAATATATTAAACTAAATTTATAAGCTGGTTTATTTACTGGATAATGCTGAACTAATTAACTGATCAAATTATAGAACTTGGTCTATAATTTATTTAGTACAGATTTGGAAGTGAAAATTGGATAAAAATAGTGGCGTAATTCTTAATGCATTTGCATAGCTAGCAAAAATTGTAAATTCAAATGTTCTAAATTAATTACATTCAAAACTGATTTCTGATTATTAATCTTAGGCAATTAAGCTGAATCTTGTGCTATCTTTGAACCAAATTTTATAATTTAATTAATAATTCGTAGACAAAATACAAAAAATATTTTTGAAGTCTTATTGAACATCCATTCACAATCATCAGAACACAACACTAATGGAGTCAGCCTTTCTTTATAGCAGACATGGGCAAATGCTGCTCTTTTTGAGTTACACGCGGTTCTTGCTGAAAGTGTTAATTTCTGCTTTTTATTATTATTTTTACAATTTTATTTTCACAATTTTGTGAAAATATGTTTATTAAAAAAATTCAATATTTGTTTTATATCATATAATAAAATCATGGTACAGAATAAAAAAGTACAGAACTGCGGATCCCATGCATTTTGCAAAATCTACATTTCAGCTCCCACTGAACTCTTGCTTGCCCACCCCTACTTTACAGGCTCTTCTTTGTGACACCACAGAACAATTTGATTACATGGAGAATACCCTGTAAAGAAAGATAGACTATGCTAATACAGTAGAGTCTCGAAAACTCGGCGCTTGATAACCCAGCAGTCCGGATAACTCGGCCACATCCTGGCAGAGCAAAAAAATCCTTAGTTAATTAATTTTCATTATAGACAGCTTTATGCCTCATAAAGTATTTTTCTGAGGTCTGTCTTATCAGGTAAATTACTGTACACAGTGTATTCATTAATTTTCATTTTCATGTAGTAAAGGCTCTATGCCTTCATAAAGGACGTACTTTTCCTTTGTTTAAGGGTATTTGGACAGTTTATTCTCTGTTGTATTCTCAAGTAAACAATACATACAAGTACAGTACAGTATTTTCTGAGGAAACACTCATACTTATTTTTTTAACCCCATTCCCGATAAACCGGCATTTTCACAAACTCAGCCACTCTTCGGTCCACATTAAGCCAAGTTTTCAAGACTCTACTGTATTAGTTATATTTCAGTGATTGTGAATGGAGATGAAGTAAGACTTCAAAAATATTTCTTTGTATTTTGTCTTCAATATTGTACAACTATATTTCATACTGAATTTGTTTATCTTTAATTAATAATTAGCTTAATTTTGGCCTGAAAATCCAGTTTATATATGTTTGACTATTGGAAACTGGTTTATGGTTGTTGGTTTTTATCTATACTGTTACAATTACTATTTTCCATAAATATTATCAGAAATTATTATTATAAAACATGTTTTTTAAGAAAAATAAAAAATTTGAATAAGTTTAATAATGTTTAGTTGATTTTTTAATATTTAAACATCTTAAAACAACTATTTTCATATCTGTAACTGGCATATGTAACATTTTACTAATATAAAGTACAGTAATACCTCAAGCTTACGCAATTGGTGAGACCGAGCGATAACCGCGTAAGTTGAATTCACGTAAGTCAAGGTATAATTTTGCAATTTGTGTAAAATCCAAATCAAATGTATGTAAGCTAATAAATGTTCTCGTTAATCTTATCTTGTCTTTTGATTCATTCACGGTTACAAGAAATCACCACATAGAGTCTCTCAAGTCTCCGTAGATATAACAAACACAGAAATAAATAACACAAAATAAATTGTAGCTATGCGTCGATTCTGCACGGCACATCCAAACATGTAAGCTAAATAATAGTGTGGGGGGAGTGAGTAATCAAGAGTTGCGTAGCGCTCAAACAAAAGACGAATCGATAAGATTTGAAAATCGCCTAAGTCGGGGTAGCGTAAGTTGAGGTATTACTGTACCTACCACCATCTCTTAATGATTATATTTTTATTCTAAGTATAATATCCTGAACTTGTTCTTGAGTTGTTTCTATTTTTACATGGAGACTGAATATCAAAAGCTAAACATTAGTACAGTTTTTTCCCACCTATTTCTATTTGATTTTGTGTTAAATATTGCTTTGATTCAAAGATCAATTTACATAATAAAATAAAAACTCAATGAGAGGAAGAATAAAATTAACAACTGAAAAACCATTTCAACACTATCAACGCTAATGCAATAATCTAGCAAAAATTTAATTTTATCGGAGTTGTCATAAATTAAACAAATAAATACAATCAAAAATATTCTCAAAGTTTAATAAATGTCATTTTCAAGATATCTGACTACACTTTACATAAAACAAATATAATCCAGTAAAAAAACAAATATAAATAATTCACTTTTAATCCAAAAGGCTTTTGTCTAATTTGTTAAGAAGTTGAAGTTTCTGTTAGAATGCAAATTATTTTATTATAATAATGAAATATACATAAACACTGCTTTTAGAAATGAAAAAATGTATTATTCTTAATATTTTTGATTACTCATTATCATTATGATACACCATTTAGATTTAAAATTCTATAAGTTTTTTTCTGCAGAAGTTAACATTTCAAACAATCTCAGTACTTTAATTAAAAACCTTATGAGGAGCACAAAATTGCTTAAAAATATTAAGTAAAACAAACTTACAGTAGAGCATCGATTATCCGACCCTCAATTAACTGTCACATCAGTTAACCAACCATTCTAGTTGGCAAATTTCAAATGTCCGCTAGTGATGTGTCGCTACAATATTTGGCTATGTCCTGGCTACTTTGATATTATTTTTATTAAATTTTTGCGTGTTTTAGCTGGCAACACTGGCTCGACCATAAAAGGAATGCCAGTATTTTTTTTTTTAAATACTCTTTCCGTCCTGCAGGTACTAAGAGGGCCTCTTATAGCAGGTCCATTATGGGTTCGGCCAGGCCCACAATGGGGCAACCGGGTGGTGAGGGATGGGGCCTGACATATCCAAACAGACCACCCCCCGAAAAATTCCTGGGGATTCCCTGACCCATCCGGATTCAATCCCGGGTCCCCCAGAGCGGTAGGCTGCCACTTTGACCGCTCTGCCATCCGGCTGTCTAGGGAGGCCAATATGTAAACAAGACTTAATTTTCTAATTCTGAGTGGAAAAAAAAATTTTGTTAGGCTTAACATCTATGAAAATTCAACGCGAAGTAGGTTAATAGCAATATACAAATACAGTGTTTTTCAACCTTCTTGAATATGCGACCCCTTTACAAGTTAAAAACTTCTGGTGACCCCCAGGGCCATATTAAAACTATATCAGTGATTTTAAAAACTACATACTGTATTTAATTTTCTTTCTGTTGAGATCTAAATATCGATTGAAAAACCAATTATACTGTAAAATAAACAGGTACAGCTTTCTCACTGAAATTGTAGGTTCTTTTATTGTAGTGTAGGACCTACAAACACTTGTCTTTTTCTTTTACCTGCAACCCCCGTGTAAGGCTTTGCGACCCCCCCTGGGGGTCATGACCCACAGGTTGAAAAACACTGTACAAATATACTATATTAATAATGTATTTTTTTCATTCTTTTCAGTTATCCGACCAACCTGAGTCCCCAATTGAGTTAGATAATCAATGCTCTACAGTATTTACAAAAATGACAGATTTCTACGGGATGATCTTTCTCAGCATTGTTAACTAAGAATGTTTAGAATAAAAGTTTCATTTACTTATTACAACTAGATTTCATCTCTATATGCTGATAATATATTGAGGATAACATGGAGTTAATAAAATGGAATGGATCTGATTAAAAAAATATATATGATTTTATTAATAAAATAAGTAAAATACATCCATTAAGTTTTTGTATGACTATGAAAATGTAATAAACAAATGAGTAATTATTTTATTGTGACATTGTCATGATGCCAGGTTGCAATTATTAATCATATTTTTAATTTATTTAATTTAATATATATGAGGAAAAAGCCAAAAGTTTCTGGCCTAACTGTATTTTAGACACAATAGGAATAAAATAATGACAGTAATAGTGCCATCTGTACATTAGTGTCTAATAAAACAGTTTTTCCTGCCAATTTGCTTAAGTTGCTTAGAAGCATTCATTTTAGTTAGATTTGTTACATTAATTTGTATCATGGTCGCCTCTTGCAGGATAATGCACTAGTGCACATGGCTGTCATTGCCAAGGAGTGTGGGTTTGAGGAGCTTGACTATACACCCTAGAGTCTGGACCTGGGTCCTAGTAATTATCATCTGTTTCCAAACTCATAAAAGATCTTTGAAAAAGTGATAGTGTTGCAGGAACAGTTTATAAGCATTTTGCAGACAAAACTGCAGACTATTTTTTCAAGGGTATTGAAATGCTAATTCCAAGATGTAATAAGTGTGATGAACTGCAAAGAAACTATACTGAAATATGACATCATTGTTTTATACCTATAATATCTAAAACATAGGCCAGAAACTTTTGGCACCTACCACATGTTCTCCACCTCAAATTAGTAGTGTCTTGCCCCTGTACATCATACTTTTCCTGTTAGCAACAGAGTTGTGCTAGTCATCTAACTCCTTTCAGGGGAAAAATTTCAAATTGAAATAACATGACTTCTGTTTCAAATCAGAAGTTATTATATAGTTAATCAGGGCCTCCTGCCACTACACTTTCCATATCTGGTCTCAATTTTCATCTATCCAACTCCATTCACGAGATTAAGGAAGGACAGACAGAGAGAGACAGACAACAATGGAAATCTATAGGTCTACATTTTTTTCAAATTGCAGCCCAATGATACCACTGGATTTTAATCAGGTTATAATATGGCTAATTAATTATAAAAATTATGTCATTTGAACTAAAGGTAGTCCAATTTATGTATTATTTCTTTATAATTAACTAGCTGTTATCCGCAACTTCGCTCGCGCGGATTTTGCAAGCGAACACCATTTATATTCAGTATTTCAACAACCATAATAATTGTTATATAACACCTACTGCTGAGAATCAAACAAACTGTTTTCAATTTGATCAATTTTCTGGAACGTTTACAATCGTTCTATAATTGAACCAATATGCAATAACAAATTTGAATTTAAAACAGTTCAAACATTTGGTTAAAAAATTGAAATATATAAAAATATTTATAACAATGTATGAAATGTTGTCAATTTAATACACCTAAGTACTCAATGAAGGCTAAACGTAGTTGTAAACAAAAAATTGCATCTAAAATAGTACAGCAGAAGCCGTTCTTCAGGTTAAGCCTTAAAGCTCTCCCTCTCCCTTCCAGCGGGGGAATTTCGAAAAAGCCCTTCTTAATGTGTTCTCATGACGTACCCTAACTGTGTACCAAATTTCACCTCTTTAGGCTCAGTGGTTTGCTCTGGGCGATGACGAATCAATCAGTCACCCAGTCAGTCAATCAGTCAGGACAAGTAATTTTATATATTTAGATTAGCTATATTATGACCTGCTTAAAATCCAGTAGTAACATTTGTTTAATACTATATATCAGGCTCAGTTTTATGTAATTATGAAAAAGTAGATATTCCATACCATTCTTAGATCTTAATAATAAGATTTGATAAGTAAACAGTTGTTTCCTCTATGTGTTTTACCCTGGGGTAATGCAGTGGGGTGTTTCGCCACCCCAACGTTTTAAAAGTTGCACTATTCATAGATTTCGCAAGAAATATTTGTGTCCTCTTCAGTAGCTTCATGATTTTATGTATAGAGCATGCTCAGAAATTACTACGATGTTGCAGAAATTCTAGTAAGAGAAAGACAACAGTTCTCAGTGGGGTGTCCAAACACCCCACAGTATTAATTATGTTTTTTTTTTAAATTTTACAAATATTTATTTAGTTTTTTTTATTTTTAAAATAACTATAATGTGACCACATTTATTATTTATAATATAGATAAATTATTTTTATTCACATTGATTATTATAAGTTTATTTTAATTCAAAATGGCTGACTTTCATAAACACACTGAGAAGATACCAAACATAGCAAGCTGCTTGTCATTTGAATTGAGTGCCAAAGTACAATGTTAGCTATTGAATCAGAGTGACAAAAATGCTTAAAAATCAATTTAGATTTTTACTATTGGTTTAATAATAAGATCTAATGTAATGATTTAGATAAATGTTGTTTTCTATTTTCATGGATTTATGTACTAATATAATATGTTATCATACCTGAATATAATCATATGTATAATGACACATGCCTTTACCAAATAAATGAGTAAATCTTTATGAATTTTTACTTACATGGTTTATGGACCCTAAAAAATGTTGGGGTGGACAAACACCCCACTGCATTAATGCCGAAAAAAACTCAGTGCACTAACGCAGGGTTTACATCAAATTTAAGCAATATTTATTTTCTACATCCTATATAAATTCAATTGCCTTGTGTTTACCCAATTTATTATTACAATAATTTAGTTTAGTTTTACATAATAAGCATTAGCTTTCTCTAAAGAGTAACCAATAAGGATATAATTTCTCATTTAGAAAGTTATATTTTATATATAGTTCTTATTTTAAGTTACATTTTATATTAGGGCTGAAATTCATAAATTTTTAATAATTTAGAAAAGTATTACGTAATCTCACATAAAATTATAACAAAATTAAGTAACTTTCAAAGTTATTTACTTTTCATTAAATCAGTTTATCAGAATAGCATGACTGCAACACTTGTGAAGAATAGGACAATGCAACACTTGAGTAATCTGCTAAGGTGGGATGCCTCCAGGAGGTCTTTCTATGAAAACACAGTGGTGTTATAGCATTGACTTCAGACATTTTTCTTTGGGAGAATGTTTTGGGGAAAATATTTCCTTATAAAAGATTGGTTTGAGGCCCCTGTTGGTGGGATCCCAAACTAATCTTTTTGCCCTTAAGAGTGTAAAAACAGGCCCCTGTTTATGTGTTAGACCAAGGTTTGCCAAACTTTTTTGATCATCGACCCACTACAAGTTTTCAAAACCTCACATCAACCCCACCAAAAAGTTTGTATTACAAGCAAAATAAAGTACTTACTATTTTAATACATTTCTTTTAATTTTGCATTTTTTTTCATTTATTGTATATTTGTTAATAATAACTTTTGTAACTGACAATCAATGAGACGGATAAGCTTGATCCTTAGCTTATCCTTATCTTAAGCTTGATAATTGACCCCCTAATAATGTTTATATCGACCACTTTGGAAACCTGTGTTAGACACACGAAGAAAACCCAAAAAACTTCAAGGTGTCCAATCCATTGATCAGGCACAAATCCATAACTAACTACTAACGCTTAGTGGTTTTATCCACCTGGCCATCAGCACACTTGCGAGGATTGTAAACACACGCTTAAGCAACATGGACAAAGCAATATGTTCAACCATTCATTCGTCTGATGTCTATCATTTCATCAATGAACTGATTAATAAAAAGACTAGAAAGTATCAATCAAAAATCATCATAACAAAATGTGAAATTGAGAAAAATATGGTAGAAATTACTTTTAGTATCTTTTACATTTATGGATATATATACATATATCCATAAATGACCTAAAAGTAACTTCTACCCATATATTCTTTAAACGCATGGTATTATTTACAAAGGAAATGTAATTGTTTATGTTTAGATATTTAAAAAATGTTACCATTTCTTTAACAGCTTCCCTGAGTGGTTTTAAAATCTGTGTAGTCTTTGGATCTTCCATATTTCTAATATAATCTATTTGATATTGCTTATATTTTCTACCGCCTAAACGTATTAATTCGGCTTTCTGGCTTAAATGTTTATTTATTGCGTGGACAATCGCTTTCTTTACTTGAAATAAATTAGAAGTTCGAAAAATTCCCATGAAATCATTGACCTGACATATTCAGAACAGGTTCGTGTGCGATTTCATCATGCTACTGCATGTTCCATTCTTCTAACGTACAATAATATGGTGAAATATCAATTGATCAGTTGAATGACTCCATTGGAAAGTATTATAAACGACTACGAATCGTATCCAATAGGAAACGTTTATAAAAACGTTCTCTTTTAACATGTTAGTGTTAGTTAGTGTGTAAAGTTATAAATTGTTTCTGTTGAAAAATGAATTCAATAAATTATTTTGTTAAATACAAAAACTTTTTTTAATATTTATATAATTCATAAAAATATTAATTAATACATTTAATATTTTTTTAATTTTAAAAATGTCTATATCATCCAGATATGAAATATAATTATTCTGCTTTTTTTACACACTTTCAGCCTTGTGGGCACTTACAAGTTAGAGGGTCTTTTTAGTAAGCCCATTCGGCTAGGTTCACAGGCCTAGCATGGATTCGGATGGTGAGGGACATAATCGGACGGACCACCTCCCGAAAAATTCCTGGGGTGCATATACTTTTGGGATCAAACTGATCCAAGATCACTTCGATCGTACAAATCGTGTATACAAACGAACTACTGTGATCCGATCGATCTCTATTTGCGTATACAAACGCCATCTAGGATCAACTGGATCTCGATCAAAATAATCCAAGCGGAGAGTAGGATCGTTTGGATCGGATAAAAGAGATTAAAGATGGCGGCTTCCATGGTTGAAGTTAAGCTGACAGTGCATTTCTTCCTCTTCCTATTACTATTTCTTTTGATTGTAATAAAATGGGAACAAGATCCTTCAGTAAATTTTCAAAAGTAAGTCGACTTACTCGAAAGTGTTCTTTAAAAACATTTGGCCTATATTCTAATGCAACCTCTGAAACATAGTTAGTTATTTTGCATACCGATTTCTTTTTTTTCTTACTTTTATATTGTGTTAAATAAGTAACCAAAATTAATTCTTTTTCCTCGGATTCTGAATCTAATTCCGATAATATTCCTAAAATGATTCCTAAACTTGCCGCCATCTTCGATCCTACTCGTACACTTTCCGCCATGACAGAAGCTATCTGATCCGATTTTACAGATCGATCTATACAAAACGAAAAGTATATGCATCCCTGGAGTTTTTCGATCGATCCGTTCGGATTCGATCGCGGGTCTCTCAGAGCGGTAGACAGCCATCCAAACCGCTCGGTCTTTTGACCATCATTCGAAAATACTAGTCTTGTGAAGTCTTCAAACTGTCAAAAGTCGCCAAATTTTGAAATGTTTCTTCATTGCACAAAAACAGAGTATTTTCTTTAAAACATTTGATTCTTGTCAACCATATGGATGCAATCTTCCAACTGAGTTTAAGTATTTAATGCAGATATACAGTACTTTATTACAAATATATAGAATATAAAGCATATTTAAATTAAATATTTTTAAAAAGGGATTAAAGGTTTATTGTTAATCGAGTTTAAAAACTTTTCACAAGTTCAAGTTTTATTTTTGATGTTTCTACTTTTCCGGCTCTATTATATACAGGGTGTATCAAAATGACGTTTTAAAAATTTGGGGGATTGTAGAGGATTAAATTTTGCACGTTTTGATATAAAGAATCCATAGCCGGAAATGTGATATAACGGTTTTACAGCACTTTGCACTTTGCAGTCGATATGCTGAATGAAACAGCAGAACAGTGGCGTGCCGTCATTAGAAGCGGTGGAAGCGCCGCGTTCCTTATATTTTATAAAAAATAAACACATATTAATTTTAATTATATGAAAATAATCGCACGATATTTTATTATAACCGCATTATGTATCTTATTACAAATTTCTATACTACACGTGAAAAAAAATAAGATTGCTATTGTATATTCAAATATTAGTGGCGGAGTGGAATCTCTGTATTGTCAGATTCCAAAAAGCCAGATTCGCGCACACGCTTTACAGAGCACCAACCTCACCCGGTTTAGCCGGTGGAAGCCTACGACCTTGGGTTGATGCTACACATATAACGCTTCCAATTCTATCAAGGACCGGTTCCGGGTCGTTAGCCGCCCGGCCGCTAGACATTTGGCCGATTACGTGAATAACGAGTAGATTTATAACTTAACCCAACCGATAAGAATTTACTGGTATGTTTTTACGATAGT
>NW_019384585.1:1182979-1184649 GCF_000671375.1 Centruroides sculpturatus | reverse complement strand
ATTGATGACCTCAACATAAATCGACTTAAATCAAGACACCCTCCTCTTATAAGAGCTAAATCCCTGCATTCCAATAATTTCAACCTCACTGAATCTTGGAAAAGGCTCTGGGCTGATGTCTCTCCGGTGGACAGTCGACAACTTCCTTGTATCACAAAGCGACCACCTGGATTTGAGTTATCCAGAAATCTTTGGAGTGTGTTAAATAGGATTCGGACCAAACATGGGTTGTGCAGGGACAGTCTTTTTAGGTGGGGAAAAGTTGCATCCCCACAGTGTGACTGTGGTGCTGAAAGACAGACTATACATCATATCTTGGAAGATTGTCCAGTAAGATCTTTTCCGGGACAACTGAGTGACTTCCTGATTATGACTGAAAGTGCTTTAAACTATATTTCTAACTTAGATTTACATTTATGATTTGTGTTCTTACTTTTTTTGCTTTCTGTTCTTGTTAACAATTAGATGTGTAGCCATACGCTAAATAAATAAATAACGGCACGCCCCTGCAGCAGAATACAGTATTTATGACAAGTTTTATTGACAAAACAATAGAGTACAATCAAACTGTAGTACATCGAATTAGTGGCTGCACTACTTTAGAGTAAATGTTCAATGTGACGACCACCAACTTCGTTACATAATGTGTAACGACGAACCATGTTTTGTACGACTCTCTGTAAGATGCCACTCTTTCCTCTGATGGTATTAAGGCTGTGTACACATTAGGCGTCTTTAAACGCGCGTTTTAAAGAATTAAAACGCGCGTTTAAAGCAAATCAAAAAAAAAAAATGCAAAAAAAAAAGAAAAAATCGGTTTTTTTTCTGTATGTATGGATTCTTTAAAACGCGCGTTTAAAGCAAATCAAAAAAAAAATGCAAAAAAAAAGAAAAAATCGGTTTTTTTTCTGTATGTATGGATATCTTGAAGGCATAGTGTCACTAAACAAGTTGGCCTCGAAGGATGTTTTGTGTATGGATGTGTGAGGGGCCCGATTTTTTCACCCTCTTTAAAGCTTAATAACTCCTTTGTCTTTTATCGATAATTTCTGAAATTTTGCAGGAAAGTTTGTGTATTAAGGAAATTGAGGCTATTAAATTTTGGTGGTTAAAGGTTGAAAGGGTGTGGAAATAAAACAAACTTTTAGCTTCAGGAATACATTGGCCGACAGTGAGACCTACCGTACGCCTCTAGCGGAACTTTTTTGTAATTGTCATGGTGGGCGATCGTGTTATGTGTTCGGAGTGCAATCTCCAGTTTGGGACATGTTAAATTTTCGTCAAATGTTTCTTGCATTTTCCTTCATTTTAACTTTTTCTGTTGGTTGTCAGAAAAGCAAATTGCTGATTACCATATAGACCTAGATTATTGTGCAGTATTGTGCAGATTACTATATTGTGTTATTGTACTGACTGTTTTGTTTTATAATAAACTAGCTTACCCGTTACGCATTGCTGCGATCTCAGAAGAAACAAAATTCAAGCAAACTCATTATAATAAAATTCAATTTACATTTTATCATTTTTATTGAAACTTATTATTATTATTCATTTTTATCAGGAAAACATTTCAAAGTGTCGTTTCAATTCTATTTATTTATTTATTGGAATGCTTGTGAATACACGATATTTTTTGTTTTTCCGTCTGGTGCGTACACGAATAAATCAGG
>NW_019384585.1:1152353-1182105 GCF_000671375.1 Centruroides sculpturatus | reverse complement strand
CTTTTCCAAATTTTAATATCGACTCAAAATAATTTAAAAAGACAAATTACAATAAAACAGTTTATTATCCAACTATCAGAAATTTCACAACATGCCAAGGAAGAGAGGAAGGAGCAATTAAATAATTAATATTATAAAGGATTTAAAAATATATATATAAAATGGGGAATATCGCACTTCTGACAATCGCTGCAAGTGTATGGACTAAGTTTAGAGAATCCGTGCTTCTCGCATGGACAACTGTGTGTGGCCGGTTCACGTGTCAGAAAATCTTCTGATTTATTCGTGTACGCACCAGACGGACAAACAAAAAATATCGTGTATCCACAAGCACACCAATAAATAAATAGTATTGAAACGACACTTTGAAATGTTTTCCCGATGAAAATGAATAATAGTAATGTTTCAATAAAAATGATAAAATGTAAATTGAATTTTATCATAACGAGTTTGCTTGATTTTCCTTTCAGCAATGCGCGACGGGTAAGCTAGTAAATAATAAAAAAGAGCGTTCAAAATGGTTTAGTTTGTACATATTTTATTACGACACGTGTTCCGCAGCCATCTTGTATTTTCTCGCACGCGTGGGATTGTGGATACACGATCCCACGCGTGCAAGAAAATACTCTTATGACTGGTTCTAGTTTGAAGAACTCTCTTGAGCCGATCGCAATTGAACCTAGTTTCAGTCGAGATTGAAACGGTCGAGGGAGGTCGCACCAAGGCGAACGGACTATAAGACCCTAGTTTAGTAGTGTTACAGAGTGTAATACGTATGTTTTAATATATTTTTTAAGAAAAACAAAACCACTGAGAAATGTTACGTGTGTTTAACAAGGTTCAGAAAACTTTGAAAATGATAACAACGGGTTCGGAAAACTGAAAATGTTAACAATGAGTTCCGCCGAACCTGTGCGAACCCGCTGAATATCACCACTGGGGATACAGTTAAGGTTTTAACAAAGTTCGAGCGAATACGTAATTAGCAAAAAATAGTTGAAATAAAGTGATTAAACAAAAATTATTACAAATATCGTAAATAACAGTTCACAAATGCATATGTAGAGATATTTTTTGGAGGGAGGAAATGGTCTTCACAATTTGAAATCGTTCGAACTCACGATGAAATGCTCGTATACACGCTATCGTAGGATCGCGCCATCTATCGTAGGATAAATGTACTATGCCAGAAACGGAGTGTATTAAAAAACTTCCCAAAACTTCATGGCAATCGTACTATGCCAGAAACCTTCGCGGGAGTATATTAAACAACTTCCTGAAGTTTCACGGCAATAGGATAAACGGTGTGGTATTGCGTGAAGGACAGACAGACACCAGACACACACACATTCATTTATATATATATATAGATGTATTTAATAAATTAGTGTTTCTTTAGTAATAATGTAATATTTTCAGTGTTAAATAGTCAAAATTTCAAATTTACTTTTTTTTTAACACTTTCCGCCCTGTGGGCACTAGAAGGGCTTCTTTTTAGCAGGCCCATTATGGGTTCGCCAGGCCCATAATAGGGCGGCCGGATGACGAGGGACGGAGCCCGACATATCTGGACGGACCACCCCCGAAAAATTCCTGGGGATTTTTCGACCCGTTCGGATTCGATCCCGGGTTCCCCAGAGGCGGTAGATTGCCACCTTAACCGCTCAGCCATCCGGCCTAAATTAACTTAATAAAACAAACAAAACAAACTGTCGTTTCGATTCTTTCAGTTTCAAACATTTTTGTAGTGAAGTGATGTTGTTAGTGATAAAGAATGGGTACCTTTCATCAGGCGGATGAAAAAGACACATAATCCCTCTTTTCAAAAGAGTGTCAGCCATTTTTAGTGACTCGGGGCTAGGCCTAATGACAAAGTTGAAAAGGCTAATTTATTCTTTATAGAAATACAGAATAAATTAGACCCTTCTACTTCGGCATTTTTTCTAATTACAAGTATGTACATAATATAGACATAAGTCTATCTATATATTTCTTTTGCTAACGTAATAATTTAAATATTGTCAACCTCAAATTATATTCATAATTATTTCATTAACATTAAATTTATATTTTTAATAGCCCAGCAATTGATCATAGCATCAAATACTAAGAAAATAAGAATCACAGTAGAAAAGAAAAAATTCAATATTTTTTGGCCAAAAAAATACTTCGTAACTGAAATATGTAAAAGTATTATTTGCGGTATTTGTCATGATAAAATTACCGTCTGAAATTGTGCACATTCGGAGTTTATTAAAGAAAAAAACAAATTTACTGTAAGCTTTGAAAAATATAGTAAATTATGCGAAGTTTTGTTAAAAGATTTAACAACCAGATTGAAAAGAAAATACAGTGGGTGATCGGTTAACGAACATAATCCGTTCCAAGACTTTGTTCGCTATCCGAATTGTTCGTTAACCGATTATCGATTTACCATAGGTTTTAATGGGAATTTGATTAATTCTTTCTGAGACTCCAAAAAATAAAAAAATATATACTTTCTTACTACGTTTATATATATGTAATAATAAAAATACATATATACACACTCTTGCATTTTCATTTGTCATGTTTTTCCGTTTGTGAAGGTTAAAGAAGCTGTCTAATGTCGATTGTTTTTCTCTCTTCTTCAGGATTTTTCAGAAGTAATTAATAGCATTGTAATTGTAGAGATCCCTAGGCCTATTAACCTCAACCTGGTTTGGATGCCATTCTAAGACCGTTGTTCTGACATCCTCCCACTTCTTCAAAAAATGTTTAATAGCAGATATCGGCATTAATCCTCTTTCTCAGAAGAAAACATATCTCACAGAGTTTCTTGGTGTTCTTCATTCAAGAGTTTTTGGCGTTCTTTTGTCGTCAGATCCGTTTCAGGTTCCATTATGAGCTTTTCAATGTACTTTATTTCTCAGATGTGATTTCTGTTATTCCTTAAGCTGATTGAGTCTTCTTGATATTACAGTATCTTTCTAAGATAAGATTTAATTACGGCCTACTGTAGACCTATTCGAGCCATACTGACCAGCAACAACAGACATCAGATATCTGCCCACTCTCTACCTTTGCTATTATACTCTCACCTTTCGAAAATAAAAATCGACGCAAAACTTAACGAGTGTCCTCCCAACAGTTTTGCGAATATTAGAAAACAATATTTTCTGTCAAAAATAAAAGACTAGAATTACAAGGGAGAGTTTCAAAGTTCGGAGGAATACTATCCGATCAGTATATACCGGGTTGAGCGTCGATGTCGACGTCTCCCGCGCTCCGAAAAGTTTCGAATTGTTGTCCGAAGACAAGGGAAGAACAATCGGTATTCATTATTTTTAGTGTTGCAACGAATAGCCGAATATTCGGCCAAACTATTCGGCTCGATTAACGCATGTACGAAAATTGGCTCGCAAACCGCATTACGGCAAGGACCCTGCACTCTATTGACCCGCTGTCACTACGCTTCGCCAATCGCGTTAATTCATGACAGTTGTAGCGGACAGACAAGAGCGTCATGGCAGTATGCGATAAATGATGATATCAAATGTGGATAACAATGAAATGACCTAAACGTGTAAATAACAGAAAAGAACAGAGAAGGACCACAAAGTGAAAATGTGAAAATAAATATGAAATTGAGTTGATAACATAGTCAAACAAGTCGAGGCAGCTTATTGGCGCGAAATTCGCGGCCGTCAATGCCAAACAATTGTTGTCATAGACTTCGGAAAGCTAAATGCTTGTAATGAATGTCACTTAGCGTGCACGGGCAAAAGCCTGGGCCGTTCGGGCTACCAAGCTGTCTCGAATCTGTGAAATCATAACTGTGACTTATATCGACGTCCTATCTGTCTCTTTTCTCCGTTATCACCAAGCTATGAGTCACGTAATTGTAAAATGGGAAATCTACGACGGAAAAGTGACGAATCGAAAATATCGTGAGCGCGTATCATGATGTATGCATAGGCATTAGTTATGTGCCGGATCGTTAAAAATGTATATCCTCGGACACGGACATGGATACGGATCTCAACTTTCGTATTCAGTCGGCGCCGGTGCGTGTGACCTTGGACCGATAGTTGATGCTTTGCGTTAGTAACGCGACTTGTTTTGACTTGCACTGCGCGTGATTTTGTTTATAGTTTAATGTAACACGGGATAGCATAGATTACGTTTGTGTTTTTGGGGAGTGCTGAGTTAAATTAAAATAAAAACAATGTCGACAAAAAATTTTAGTAGTGTAATATGGAAATATTTTACGATAGTAAATGATTTTTGCATGATAATTTTTGCAATATGAATGTGCCAAATATGTGATTTTAATTAAGAAATAAAAAGTGATTTGAATTGAAGTTATTAGTATTTTATTGCTACCTATCTTTAAAATTTCATATAAGTAATGAAATTCATTAAGATAAAAGATCCGTTAAAGATCCGCTAAAAAGTAACGGATGCGGATACGGATACGGATTAAATGTTCGGCCGAATACCGAATATTTAATCACTATTCGGCCGAATAGCGAAAAATAGGCCGAATAGGCCGAATACCGAATAGTAACCGAATATTCGTTACATCACTAATTATTTTACGTCGCTTCTTCCTGTGTTTGTTTTGAGGTGTTCGTTATCCAATCATGTGTTCGTTGTCCGAACATAAAAATCTTTCGGGAAAGTGTTCGTTATCCGATTTGTTCGTTAACCGATCACCCACTGTATCATGGCGTGTGGTTAATCAATTGGAAGTGTCCAATTGATTAACCCATTAAAATTAAGAATTTAGGGGAGAGATCCTTTAAAAAGCCAAAAATTCAAGGAGAAACGAAGGTGACTTTTTTCCGGCTCTGTGTTGTCCTGGACTTGGTTTTCGTTCCGCCCTGTTATAAAGGTTTTTCGGTATTTTTAATATTAACTTTATCCAGTTTGATGTTGCGTTAATACGCGATACGTGCAACCACCGGTGAATCTCTCCGAAAAGCCAAATAATATTGGACGAAATAAATCGAAATCTCAAGAATTTGATGGGCGAAAATGGACGAAAAAGTTATTTATTCAAACGATTTTCAGACATGGTCAAGCCTCGAGACGTGGAATTTAAGAAAATCGTCTTTTACCTCTCCACGATGGACATTCTGCACCATGTAAATGTAAAAGACAATTTATTTATCAAATTCCGGACACAAGAAAATTATTGAAGCAAAATTATAAATTAACTAGCTGTTACCCGCGACTTCGCAACTGTATACCGCTCTGAATATAAATATCGCATTTATATTCAGTATTTCAACAACTATAGTAATTGTTATATAACACCTAGCGCTGAGAATGATGAGAATTGCTAAGAATCAAACGAACTGTTTTCAATTTGATAAATTTTTTGGAATGTTTACAATCGTTCTATAATCGAACCAATATGCAAAAAGAAATTCAAATTTCAAACGGTTCGAACATTAGGTTAAAAAATCGAAATATATGAAAATATTTATAACAATGTCTGAAATGTTATCAATTTAATACACCTAAGTACTCAATGAAGACTAAACGTAGTTGAAAACAAAAAATCGCATCTAAAATAGTACAGCAGAAGCCGTTCTTCTGGTTAAGCCTTAATGCTCTCCCTCTCCCCCGCAGGGAAATTTCGAAAAAGCCTTTCTTAGTGCGCGTTTTCATGACGTACCCTAACTGTGTACCAAATTTCATTTCTTTAGGTTCATCATTTGCTCTGAGCGATGATGAATGACTCAGTCAGTCAGACAAGTAATTTACAAGACTATGTCTTGTTTATAAAATCGTACTGCCCGATGTTCTTACCAACATAGAGGTATGAAGGAGTACATGTCGAGAGTTGATATTTGGCACAGAGTATTAGGTGCCCAAATCATTTGCGCATAAAAAAATCCAGACTCGTAGATAGTCAGGGGACCGAGAATCGAGTCAAAATAAAATACAAAATGGCGACCCTCTTCTACAAACAGGCAAAATAGCTATCTCACCCCACCGAATCCAGGTAGGGGAGAGTACCACCCACAGTCATTCTAAGAAGTGAGCTCTGACCTTAGGTCTGAACACGTAGTTTCTTCAATGTTAAATAAAATTTGTAATCTAATTTTGTAATTTTGGGAGTGCTTCAAATATGACGTTAAAACGGTTTTATGTCGTTATAAGTGGGTTTTTTAAACATTATCTAGTATAGTAAAATCGTAAGACCGATAAAAATTTGACGTTATATTAGGATTGTCGTTACATTTGATGACTTTATAATCGGGTTAAACTGTATATTGTGCAAAATAAAAAAATAATTTTGGACGATACAATAGCCACGATTATTTTTTCAAAAACGGGAACTTTTCGTTAGGCATCAACAAAAATTCAACCCGGGCCGACACGCGACGAAGAGAAATTTTGAAATTAGATAGGTTAATTTCATCAAAGATGCATCGTGGACGATCTCGTGGTCTTGGCCGGCGAATTTTGAACGATCGCGCCCAAAAGCATATCAAAGAAGCGATATCAAAGAAGATAGGAGAATGAGAACGAGACCTCCCTTGAGCATCAAAGTGATTCCGTCTCCGAGACATAGTGTTCTCCCAAATACGGTTTTGTCGTTTTACTTGTTTTATATATTTAGATTATACATCGATAAATTTCTAAGTATTACTTTTCTATAGAACTTTAATATAATTCCCAAGTGTTGAAAATTAAGTAAAATGTTTCAATTTAAAAATATATTTTTCATAAATAAAAAAGTTTACATATGAGTTTATTCTAATTTCATTTAATAATAAGTTGCTAGAAAATAATTTTTCTGGAAGTTCAGAATTCTAAAATTATTTTAATAGATTAAAAAATATATATATTTGCTGTATCGTAACAAGTTAAGTTATGGCAACGCAACACACGGGCGATCTGCGAAGGGAGGATGCCTTCCGGGAGGTCTTTTTAACTGTTATCTCCATATGAACAAGGGGGAGAGAATAGAGAGAATAGAGGTCTTCTTAAGGGTAACTGCTCCTATTCAGGCGTTACAGACGTGGAGAAAACCCGGAAAACTCCACATGGCCAGCCCGTACTGGTGAGGCGCGAGCCCACGACCGAATTCCCAGTGTTCGGGGAACGAAACCGCTTGACCACTGGTGGGCCCCAAAATGACAGACCACGCCACCAATATTTTTGATTAGTCAGTTACAAATTATGTCATCAATTAATCATTACGACATCAAAGTGTATCCAGTGAAACGAGAAGGTTGGACATCCCTGCATTAGATGCATTACTTATAAGATTTGATATAACATTTAAACGTACCGAATAAATTAAGAACGAATATCCAACTAAATATAAAATATTATGATAATAATTTTATGATATTTAAAATTATTTCTGTAAATAAATTTATGAAAAATAAACGAAATGTATCAAAAATCGAATTCGGACTCTCAAGCAAACAAAATTTTTAAATTGTTTTTTCCTCTAAAAGAAACGGAGTAATATCTCTCACCAGGTGGCATAGCTGTTACACTTTGTCAGGAGATTTTGTAGTTTGGTTTAATTTCGACGTAAAAATTAAGGTAAGAAGTAAGTGAATGCTAACTTTTCATCTTACATTTAAAAAAAATCCAGTTAATTATTATCAGGAAATACGTAAAGCTATATTTAAACGAAAGAAAATAAAACCGGAGCTTAATTTACGAGGCGAAGGAGTTGCCTGTATATATTATTATCCTCAAGGTTTAGCAGCTCAATATAAATTTCGTTTCAGTGATACATTTAGAATAGTATTCAGGTCAGATGTCGCGTGTATAAGCCAAACATCTTATAAATATTGAAATCGATTTAAATTGTGTATGGCAATCATTGTTTATAAGTAGATATTAAATTCGTCGACTTTACGTGTATAATTTTAAGATAGAGATTTCTTTTAGGTGATTGTACATAAGTATGTAGGTAAGATGTGAACTCTGAGGGGTTTTTCCACTTCCCAGAATTGTATGAGCAAAAAAATCAAAGGAATCATACCTGTATGTGCGATCCTTCACCAGATATTTACCTCCAAAGGTCAGTTTTTACTGTTACCAGAACTAGTGTCTCTTTATAGCTACTTTTGTGTCTGCATGGTGGCAACTCTCCACACCTCTGTAAAACTATATAACATTAAGTATTCCTCAAACTGTCAATGGGCTACTTGAAGCTGGCGTGGTTGCCTAGGCTAAACAGTTAAATGCGATGGTCTCGGCGAAGTGTGCAGCATGACTCCTCATTGCACGTGGCCGATTTCGGGGGCTGTTTCTTGCCAAGGATTGTGTATAGAGGTATGGTTTCTTTGACTTTTTGCATCTATGAGTATGGTCTATAGCTTTGGTAAGGTTCTGGCTGTTTTGCTCGGAGGTGTAATTATACCCGTATATACACAAATTTCCTAAAAGTAACTTCTAGCAGTTTCCCTAATACTGCATAATCTATGGGTTTATTATATATAGTTTCCTGATGATAAATTGCTTTATCATCAGAGAATGTTTGCAGTTCTTGATAAATACTAACATATCACTAATTAGATTAATAATTTGTATTTATTATAATGCAGTGGCGTGCTGTGACATTTGATGATAGGGAAGCTGCGTTTCTGTAAGAATTCGACTTCCAGGGGCAATCAGCCAGCCTTGGTCTAGGGTCCATTCATATTCGTTTGTTCGATAAGCCAGTAAAAACCGTAGACTTCTCTAGATGTATTTTTAATTAATAGATTATCTAATGCACTTAATAAATAAATAAGTTCATTATAATTACCTCTGTTATATTAGATTCAATAGATTCCCTATGCCTTCTAAATGCCAATTCTTGCTTTCATAACATCTACTAATTTAGATATAATATATCTATTAGCCGTAACTTTATTATAATTTTCAATATTTATTTTATATTGTTTACTAATGTTAAATTCTATTCTATTTTGATTTCCAAATTGCTACAATTTTACGAAAGAATTTATGTGAGATTTACGATTTTCGTGTCTTTTGCGAGCTTTACTCAAATTATTTAAATCGTCAAAGCCACTCTTATTCCACACACTAATTTCATTTGAAAATAACAGGCAAGGCCAATAAAACAATTTTTGCATTTTTATGCGTCTCCAGAGCCATTTTATGTCTTGATAAATTTTATCGTGCAAATGTCGAACAAATTTTTTATTGAAGCGTTTATATTTAACTTAGGCATTGGTCTTTCTCTTTTAATAATGTATTATTTTTCATTCTACAGTCTAAAGCCAAAACTTTTTTGAAATAAATTTTCAATATTGCAATTACATTCTAAATCGCTAGCCATAATTTAAGGACAAAAATTAAAAATAAAATTATAAAAACTTACTTGTTAAAGTAAAATATGTGATGGATATACAATTATACATACCTGGTACAAAATATTCAATTGTATGAATATAGTTTTGTGAAGAAACGTACATAAAATTAATATAAAATGTTCTTTACTTTTTAAATATTAAAACAATCCACTTAGTTAAAATTGCTCCCTACCAGTGGCTCATGGATGGAATCAGAGACGATCTTGGTAGGTGTGCAGTGCGTGCATGCGTGCCAAATCCCGAGGGTGCCGATACCGGTTAATGTCAAATGTCTCTCTTGTCGCATCACTAGTATATCTCAAAGGACGCGACAGGGTTGTTGTAAATTTTAAACGTTTCTCATCATAGCTGTAAAAATCTAAATATGTTAAACTTAATAGATTGTCTGTTATTTGTTTTCTAACTAATTCGTTTTAGGACCAGGTGTTGTCCACGGAAATTTCCAAAATTTATAACTTTTCGGTCACTCTCGTTGAACTGGAAAAATTTCTGTCCATATTACATCTAATACAGTATTTTGAAGAAATCAGTTTCCACTGTACTCTTCTATAGATGGGTTCGGTTAAGCTTTTGTTTAAGTAATATTCCAGCTCTTTTGTCAGGATTTTGTTTATGTCCCCAATTCCCTAATCGCTTAATTATTTAACTACTTCTTAAGTAGAAATAAGTCGAAACCAGTTACTTTGTACTCGAATATTTGCAGTTTCGGGAAAAAAGTGGAAAGACAAATTTTTATGTCAAACGGATACATAAATCATAAATTTAAAGAAAATAAATTCTACAGCTTTTTTTTATACCTGGTGCATCTCTCGCATTCATTAAATTTAGTTGTAAATGATGCTGTCGAAGTAACGGTTAATTTTTTAACATTATACAAGAATTGTATGTGTTTTTTTCTACATCCCCTTAAAGATGGGATATACGAAATCATAATATCACCGGTTTAACGTTGAAATCTGTAAGTAATATAAAATCCGAGAGCGGAATAAATATATCAAATATTTTAATGGATTTTTTAACTTCCGTCAACTATACAGAACTATCATAAAAACGTACCAGTAAATTCTTATTGGTTGGGTTAAGTTATAAATCTACTCGTTATTCACGTAATCGGCCAAATATCTAGCGGGCGGGCGGCTAACAGCCCGGAACCGGTCCTGGATAGAATTGGATGTGTTATACCTGTAGCAGCCACCCAAGGTCCTAGGCTTCCACCGGGTGAGGTTGAAACCGGGTGAGGTTGGTGCTCTGTAAAGCACGTGCGCAAATCTGGCTTTTTGGAATCTGACAATAGAGATTCCACTCCGCCACTAATATTTGAATATACAATAGCAATCTTATTTTTTTTTCACGTGTAGTATAGAAATTTGTAATAAGATACATAATGCGGTTATAATAAAATATCGTGCGATAATTTTCATATAATCAAAATTAAAATGTATTTATTTTTCAGAAAATACAAGGGAAGCGGCACGCCACTGTTATAATGAGTGAATAATTATAAATTGTACTAAAATGGTACTAAAACTTGGTTATGTTTTGTGTATCATGGGTTATGTGGAGTTTATGAAAATTATTATACAGTAGAGCATTAATTATCCGACTCAATTGGGGACTCGGTTGGTCGGATAACTGAAAAAATCGGATAACCGAAAAGAAGGAAAAAAATACATTATTAGTATAGTATATTAGGATATTAGTTTATCCCATGTAATTAGTTTATATATCACTATTAACCAACTTTGCATTGAATTTTCATCGATGTTTAGCCTAAAAAATTTTTTTTAAAAAATAATAATCGTTGCTATTGTATCGTTAAAAATTATTTTTAAATTATTTTATCGCTTACGAAACAATCAATCACTCATAATTAGAAAATTAAGTCCCATTTAAATACTGTCCTTCCTTCAATGGTCGAGCCATTGATGCCAGCTAAAACACGCAAAAATTTAACAAAAATAATATGAAAGTATCCAAGACATAGCCAAATGTTTTAGCGCCACATCACTAGCGAACATTTGAAATTTGCTGACTAGAACGGTCGGTTAACCGATGTGATGGTTAATCGGGGGTCGGATAATCGATGCTATACAGTAGACCCCCCTATAACGCTTAGATACGTTCCACGCTAATCGAATTTTATGTTATAGGAATGATTAAATACATGATCCAATCGCAGCCCGATAGGTGGGAACTTTACGGACTAAGGCTGTTCGAAAGGTTTTCTTCTATAAAATTAACCGATTCTAGACTAATTCGATTCAACATTTCCAAAACACGTATAATTTTTTGGGAGTAATCTGTATAAACTATGCTATAAACAAAAAATTATAGAATTACTTACCGAGTATGTACCGTTCGACTACGCCGTTGCTTAAAGCTGGTTTTCGTCGCGGAACAGCACATTAAACGGCGGCCGCGATTTCTAATAACAAATTTTTCGCATAAAAATAACTTGACCTTTGGAGACATCATTAATATAAATAATTTTTATGGCCGTTGAATAAGAAGTGTTTCTTTCACAAGAAATGTATAAAATTAGTGCTGTATTAGACTTACGGTACCTAATTTACATACTGTACAGACGATAATAAACTCAACTTACTAGCCTAAAATCTCCGTAGCGTGTTGCCAGGCGGCAGAAAGCATATATATAATTATAATAAAGTTACAATAAATTAAGTTAATATATAATTATATATACAGTACCTAATTTATATATAATTAATATATAATTATATGTACAGTACCTAATTTATATATAATTTATATATAATACTAAACAGACGATAGCAAACTCAATTTAGCCGCTCCGTAGCGTGGCGCAGGGTCGGAGGAAAGTAGTTCGGCTGCTCATCCACTATTGGTCCAGACTCTATCAATCTTGTCGCGAAACGACGTTATAGGAGGTACTTTATACGAAAGTTTCTACAATTTTTTCGCTACGTTATAGGAATTGTCGTTATAGGAACGTACGTTATAGGGGGGTCGACTGTACTGTAATTGATGAGAAATATAGATTTTGTTTTCTGTAAATAAGCACATCAGTTTATTAATTTTTAATGATTTCACTAATTTTATAAAGGCACCATCCATTAATTAATGGATGGTGCCTTGTGTGTGCAGTTTAAGGAGGAGAGGATTACAAAAATTAAATCATACATGATGAGGAAGGCAGAGGTTGAGGCATTGTCTACATGGACTTTTTTAGTGGTATTCCTGGTGTAAGAATTTGTTGTTATGACTGCTTATCAGTTTAGATAGAGTTAGATAGCCTAATAAATAGGATTTAACAATTTGGAGGGCTTATCACACCAAGGCCGACAGAAAAAAAAGGACCAGATCTTTTACAAAAAACTTAGTCTTTAATAATCACCTTCAAATTTAGGTAAGGATGCATTTTGGGTACAAGGATCCCTCATCAGCTTACAAACACATAGCACCAACATTATAACACTGACAGTTAACCAATACAAAGGAATTTTTGATACATACAGTGCACTGTATTTACAATGCATCCTTACCTAAATTTGAAGATGATTATTAAAGACTAACTTTTTTGTAAAAGATCTGGTCCTTTTTTTCTGTTGGCCTTGGTGTGATAAGCTCTCCAAATTGTTAAATCCTATTTATTAGGCTATCTAACTCTATCTAAATTAAAGTCATGGGCTAAAAGCATCATTTATTATTATTGCTTATCAGTTGTTAATGAACTGTCAGTTAGAAAATGTTTGCAGAACTTTTTAAAGTCATTTCTTCAATTCCAGAGGGACCATTAATTATTATATATATAATTAAGGGGGAAGGGTTTGTCAAAAGTAATGTACTGTACATAATTGTACACAATGAAGGAAGTGAAAGTAACTCAAAAACTGTGTGTGTAATTAATGGATTGCCTGAACTAAAATTGGTGTCATTTTAAAAATTCAAGTAATGTGATTCTTGTTATAAATATATTTTTAATTTTTGTTGTAAAATAAATTGCTTATTTTACAAAAAAAATTAAAAATATATTTATAACAAGAATCACATTACTTGAATTTTTTTTACTTGCAATATTGATCATTATTTAAATTTTGCATCAAATGATTGGATGATAAATACTGTAACATGTAAAGGTTAACTTTTTGAAATGAATGTATTACTTTATTTATATTTAATGTGTTTCTAAATGATACTTTGATTACTGTATTTCGATAATAGTTACACCACTTCAAACTTTGAATTGGGTATTGGAATTTGCAAAATCACATTGCCTACAATCTATCTATATAACCCATTGAACGCGTGTCTGTCCGTCCGCGTAACGGTATGCCAAAAATGGGGACTAGAGGTGCCCTAGCGATGATTTTAAATTAACAATAAATTATCTTTATTTGTAATAGGAATTTATTATTTTTACCGTGGAATGGTATAAATAAATATATGTGCCTTGATTAACCTTGTGCCGCATGTTTACAACATCCCGTGACTCACAAGTCAGTGAATGTCGCGTATTGACTCACGGGATGTTTGTTGAAAAAAATGGCGGATACATTTAAAATCGAGGTTTACAACCGAAGGTAAATAAACAAATTAAACTATTTTAAAGTTTTATAGAATGTTTATTAGATAGAAATATAGGGTTGAAATCTAAGACAAATGTATGCGATTCAGACTGGAAGACAGCTGTAGAGCATATTGATAGGAACAAAAAAGTCAAAGGAACCGTGCCTCATGGGAATTTGTAAAGAATGCCCACTAGGGGGCATCCCGGGCTACTAGTATGTTATGACACAAGATTCCAAGTGGCAATACAATTCAGATGGATTCATTTCATTCAGTTCATTAGGCAGCTCTTTTTATAGTTAAGATGTTGTTTTAGAAACACGTGAAAGTGTCTACTTCGGTCATAACATTGAGTTAAGGAATGATAGAAGTTGATCTGTCAGGTTACTAGTTAGACAGCGCTGACTTTAAGAATTCAGAAAATGATGTTATTTTAAATTTCTATCTGATACATTCTGTGATATCATATCTGATATTGATATCACAAAATTGTGGGGGCCGAGGGGGGAGAAATAAAAAAACTCGATGAACGATAATATGTGATATATATCGTCATCGTCTCCCTTGGCGTTTGGACAGCTGAGCGGTAACAATCAACGACATGTGGAAGCAGTTGAGTCAGAGATAGATATTTCATTTACAAACGACACAACCGTTTATTAAACACGAAAGAAGCTTACAAGATTTCCGCGATCTTGGAAGTTCTGCGGTGGCTACAGTTTCTGGGTCTTTCTCTCCTTTCCAAGATAGTCCCATTTTGAAGGAGTGTCCCTTGTTCGCGAATGAATCATTCCATCACGTCTCGACGACTCCGGGACGATGCGGTTGACTTTCATTGATGGAAAGACGTCGATCCGCGGTCGGGAGATGAAGATGGGTGCGAGACACACACACAACAACAGATCCGTCACTTGGAACTTTCGGGAGAAGAAGCCGTCGTGTCCTTGAATTTCNTGTACTGTAATTGATGAGAAATATAGATTTTGTTTTCTGTAAATAAGCACATCAGTTTATTAATTTTTAATGATTTCACTAATTTTATAAAGGCACCATCCATTAATTAATGGATGGTGCCTTGTGTGTGCAGTTTAAGGAGGAGAGGATTACAAAAATTAAATCATACATGATGAGGAAGGCAGAGGTTGAGGCATTGTCTACATGGACTTTTTTAGTGGTATTCCTGGTGTAAGAATTTGTTGTTATGACTGCTTATCAGTTTAGATAGAGTTAGATAGCCTAATAAATAGGATTTAACAATTTGGAGGGCTTATCACACCAAGGCCGACAGAAAAAAAAGGACCAGATCTTTTACAAAAAACTTAGTCTTTAATAATCACCTTCAAATTTAGGTAAGGATGCATTTTGGGTACAAGGATCCCTCATCAGCTTACAAACACATAGCACCAACATTATAACACTGACAGTTAACCAATACAAAGGAATTTTTGATACATACAGTGCACTGTATTTACAATGCATCCTTACCTAAATTTGAAGATGATTATTAAAGACTAACTTTTTTGTAAAAGATCTGGTCCTTTTTTTCTGTTGGCCTTGGTGTGATAAGCTCTCCAAATTGTTAAATCCTATTTATTAGGCTATCTAACTCTATCTAAATTAAAGTCATGGGCTAAAAGCATCATTTATTATTATTGCTTATCAGTTGTTAATGAACTGTCAGTTAGAAAATGTTTGCAGAACTTTTTAAAGTCATTTCTTCAATTCCAGAGGGACCATTAATTATTATATATATAATTAAGGGGGAAGGGTTTGTCAAAAGTAATGTACTGTACATAATTGTACACAATGAAGGAAGTGAAAGTAACTCAAAAACTGTGTGTGTAATTAATGGATTGCCTGAACTAAAATTGGTGTCATTTTAAAAATTCAAGTAATGTGATTCTTGTTATAAATATATTTTTAATTTTTGTTGTAAAATAAATTGCTTATTTTACAAAAAAAATTAAAAATATATTTATAACAAGAATCACATTACTTGAATTTTTTTTTACTTGCAATATTGATCATTATTTAAATTTTGCATCAAATGATTGGATGATAAATACTGTAACATGTAAAGGTTAACTTTTTGAAATGAATGTATTACTTTATTTATATTTAATGTGTTTCTAAATGATACTTTGATTACTGTATTTCGATAATAGTTACACCACTTCAAACTTTGAATTGGGTATTGGAATTTGCAAAATCACATTGCCTACAATCTATCTATATAACCCATTGAACGCGTGTCTGTCCGTCCGCGTAACGGTATGCCAAAAATGGGCACTAGAGGTGCCCTAGCGATGATTTTAAATTAACAATAAATTATCTTTATTTGTAATAGGAATTTATTATTTTTACCGTGGAATGGTATAAATAAATATATGTGCCTTGATTAACCTTGTGCCGCATGTTTACAACATCCCGTGACTCACAAGTCAGTGAATGTCGCGTATTGACTCACGGGATGTTTGTTGAAAAAAATGGCGGATACATTTAAAATCGAGGTTTACAACCGAAGGTAAATAAACAAATTAAACTATTTTAAAGTTTTATAGAATGTTTATTAGATAGAAATATAGGGTTGAAATCTAAGACAAATGTATGCGATTCAGACTGGAAGACAGCTGTAGAGCATATTGATAGGAACAAAAAAGTCAAAGGAACCGTGCCTCATGGGAATTTGTAAAGAATGCCCACTAGGGGGCATCCCGGGCTACTAGTATGTTATGACACAAGATTCCAAGTGGCAATACAATTCAGATGGATTCATTTCATTCAGTTCATTAGGCAGCTCTTTTTATAGTTAAGATGTTGTTTTAGAAACACGTGAAAGTGTCTACTTCGGTCATAACATTGAGTTAAGGAATGATAGAAGTTGATCTGTCAGGTTACTAGTTAGACAGCGCTGACTTTAAGAATTCAGAAAATGATGTTATTTTAAATTTCTATCTGATACATTCTGTGATATCATATCTGATATTGATATCACAAAATTGTGGGGGCCGAGGGGGGAGAAATAAAAAAACTCGATGAACGATAATATGTGATATATATCGTCATCGTCTCCCTTGGCGTTTGGACAGCTGAGCGGTAACAATCAACGACATGTGGAAGCAGTTGAGTCAGAGATAGATATTTCATTTACAAACGACACAACCGTTTATTAAACACGAAAGAAGCTTACAAGATTTCCGCGATCTTGGAAGTTCTGCGGTGGCTACAGTTTCTGGGTCTTTCTCTCCTTTCCAAGATAGTCCCATTTTGAAGGAGTGTCCCTTGTTCGCGAATGAATCATTCCATCACGTCTCGACGACTCCGGGACGATGCGGTTGACTTTCATTGATGGAAAGACGTCGATCCGCGGTCGGGAGATGAAGATGGGTGCGAGACACACACACAACAACAGATCCGTCACTTGGAACTTTCGGGAGAAGAAGCCGTCGTGTCCTTGAATTTCTGGGGTTTTATCTGTTTTCTCTCAGATTCCCCTTTTCCAATTGGTCTCTCCTCGTCACCTGATGACAATTCGAAACCTTTCGAGAGCTCAGGAGAGGTCAAAATCGAAGTTTAATTCGATTTCCAACTGGAAATGGTCGACGGGCTTACATTCTTCTATTGTTTAAAAGTTAGCGTCGCGTTTTCATAAAATAAAAATCTATCTCTAACTACTATATATTTTTTCTCTAAAACAATTATTTTAACGCAAATTTTAGTGAGGGTTCAGACCTGTCCAGAGCCTCACAGAATGATTGTCTTGGTGCTTGTAAAAATATTTCATATTTTTATGCAAAAATCTACTATATGTTCATTTCATTTTCCAAATCCACTTTTTCTTTAAAATATTAATTTACTCAGAAATAACAAATTTTTAAAATTTTGATTTGTTAATTTTTTTCACTTGATTTGCAAATTAACATAATTAATACATAATATATTTTTATCTCAAGAAAAAATTAAAGTAGAAATTTGAAGAAATCAGATGCTGTTACATGCTACAATGAAATATTGCAGGAAATATTTGCTATTGAGCAACTGTTTTTTATACGATAGCTTTGTCGTCATAAATTTTTCTATGATCTTATCTTTACTGCATATGCAGCTGCTTTGCACATACATTTTTTTTACATTTTTAATCATCTCAAACTTGGCACAAAAGGAACCAAAACATTATTTAAAAGTTGGTTTTTTATTTATATAAAAAAAATTTTAAACTGCTATAGATATGTATAAGTTTTATCAATATAAAAGGTAATTTTGGTATAGTTATTTACAAGAATTTTTAACATAAAATTTTGTTTTAAAAATTTTAGTGAAATATTACATAATGATTATGCTAAATTAATTATCATAATGATTGATTTATATTTTAGTCTATTGCCAGATTTTGTATCTGTATTGATAAAATATGTTGTTCAGTAGAAATCTGTTATAAAAATATATAAATTGCATTAAACAACACTGAATAGAAAAATTTTTGTTTTTGTTGTTGATTATTAATAAGTTACTTTAGATAGTACATGTAAAATAACTATTATTAACTCTTAATCAAAACAAGTTTCTGAGAAGTAAAGGGATATAATGTTTGCCAAATGTTACTAATTACTAGATGTATATGTAGTATTTTTTAATAAATTATTCAGATTTTTGTTTACATTGAGCAATTTATAAGAAATATTTTTTTTGTATTACAAAATGATTAGCTTATCACTAAGTGTTTTTTTTTACGTTTATTTTTATATAATGATTTTTCAGATTTTTCTAAGCTGTGGATAAGGTTATTCAATTCAACATGTTCCACAAAGGTGGAGATGGTCGACCTCGAGGATTTGGTTTTGAAGGTTTCTCTCTACCTGGAAAGAAACAAGATCAACCATTAGGACAAAGTGCTTTACATTGTGTACCACCACCACCAATGCTAAACAAGCATGGTTATACAGGATTACAAGCAATAACTCAGAATGCACTGGATGCAACGTATGGTCTTCCTCGCAAACGACCCAAAACTGAGGAAGAGTGAGTAAATTCATATAATTTTTAGAATTTGATTATAGTAAGTTTTCTAAAAAGATTTAAGCATTGGTATTACATATTTTTCTTTTAATAAATTCAACTTAATTATAAGATAATTTTAAAAAAATAATTTTATTATTTGTAGTTATTATATTTTAATGCATATTTTATAACATTAATCTCATACTAATATGAAATCTAGTGTACATATATAGTAAACATTAGAAAATTTAATGGTGAAATTGCTTTCAGTTGATGAATTAGACACTTCTGATTAATAATACAGTCAATTCCGCTTAATTGAGACACATTGGCACATTGGGACTAATCCATTTTAGCCCAGTTAAGCGGCTACCCCCAATTAAACAAACTAATAAGAAATTCTATAATAAAATATGTAATATGTAGATAAATAAATAAGTAGGTAAAAAATAATAATTAGGTATCTGTTTTAATGCTTTATTAAACCAAAATACAGAAAATATTTGTACTACAAATTGCCAGACTCACGACAATAGATAACTGATTCACATAATGCTAGTGTTGCTAAATATTAGTAATGATGTACACAAGAATTGACTATTTGATCCATTTCTGATCGAACAATTTTTCCTTTCTTTCTTTTTAGTTAGAACATGTTCTAACTAAAAAGAGAGAAAGGAAAGGGTTTGTCCAAAAGTCATTTTACAGTCTTCTTTTGAGCACAGTTTTCTTTACTTGGAGATGGACCACTTTGACAGGAGTGTCTGTAGAATCCGCCAGTTTGATGCTAGTCTCAACAATCAGATGGCTGCTGTCAGATGGTCTGAATCTAGATGTAATTATGCACACAATACCTTCCAAGGAAACTCTAGCTGTCTTCCAACTCAGTTGAGATACCTCAAAAAATTGTCTGGTGATCTTTGTCCCTTTGCTTTTAAGGGGATTGTTTGGTCCAATCCAAAGCAGGATCAGTAACTTGCATTCAGGTCTGCCTCACTATACTGACCCCCTCTGGAAAAACCGAACTGTCTGAGCACAAGACAAAATTGCCTTGTCTCTGCTAACCGTTACAAGACATTAGTGTAATAGTGCCTACATATTTTCAGAAGATTACTAAAATATATCAAAAATTGCTAAATTCCTTTTCTGCAACTGTCCCAATTAAGCAAAACGTTGTCCAAATTAGTTTGGTTTCCGTTCTTTGAGATTATATAACACTCGCCAAATAAACCATTACCAGTTCATTCATTATTGTTAGTTCGATATCGTCAATAATATATTTTTATCTCAAGAAAAAATTAAAGTAGAAATTTGAAGAAATCAGATGCTGTTACATGCTACAATGAAATATTGCAGGAAATATTTGCTATTGAGCAACTGTTTTTTATACGATAGCTTTGTCGTCATAAATTTTTCTATGATCTTATCTTTACTGCATATGCAGCTGCTTTGCACATACATTTTTTTTACATTTTTAATCATCTCAAACTTGGCACAAAAGGAACCAAAACATTATTTAAAAGTTGGTTTTTTATTTATATAAAAAAAATTTTAAACTGCTATAGATATGTATAAGTTTTATCAATATAAAAGGTAATTTTGGTATAGTTATTTACAAGAATTTTTAACATAAAATTTTGTTTTAAAAATTTTAGTGAAATATTACATAATGATTATGCTAAATTAATTATCATAATGATTGATTTATATTTTAGTCTATTGCCAGATTTTGTATCTGTATTGATAAAATATGTTGTTCAGTAGAAATCTGTTATAAAAATATATAAATTGCATTAAACAACACTGAATAGAAAAATTTTTGTTTTTGTTGTTGATTATTAATAAGTTACTTTAGATAGTACATGTAAAATAACTATTATTAACTCTTAATCAAAACAAGTTTCTGAGAAGTAAAGGGATATAATGTTTGCCAAATGTTACTAATTACTAGATGTATATGTAGTATTTTTTAATAAATTATTCAGATTTTTGTTTACATTGAGCAATTTATAAGAAATATTTTTTTTGTATTACAAAATGATTAGCTTATCACTAAGTGTTTTTTTTTACGTTTATTTTTATATAATGATTTTTCAGATTTTTCTAAGCTGTGGATAAGGTTATTCAATTCAACATGTTCCACAAAGGTGGAGATGGTCGACCTCGAGGATTTGGTTTTGAAGGTTTCTCTCTACCTGGAAAGAAACAAGATCAACCATTAGGACAAAGTGCTTTACATTGTGTACCACCACCACCAATGCTAAACAAGCATGGTTATACAGGATTACAAGCAATAACTCAGAATGCACTGGATGCAACGTATGGTCTTCCTCGCAAACGACCCAAAACTGAGGAAGAGTGAGTAAATTCATATAATTTTTAGAATTTGATTATAGTAAGTTTTCTAAAAAGATTTAAGCATTGGTATTACATATTTTTCTTTTAATAAATTCAACTTAATTATAAGATAATTTTAAAAAAATAATTTTATTATTTGTAGTTATTATATTTTAATGCATATTTTATAACATTAATCTCATACTAATATGAAATCTAGTGTACATATATAGTAAACATTAGAAAATTTAATGGTGAAATTGCTTTCAGTTGATGAATTAGACACTTCTGATTAATAATACAGTCAATTCCGCTTAATTGAGACACATTGGCACATTGGGACTAATCCATTTTAGCCCAGTTAAGCGGCTACCCCCAATTAAACAAACTAATAATAAATTCTATAATAAAATATGTAATATGTAGATAAATAAATAAGTAGGTAAAAAATAATAATTAGGTATCTGTTTTAATGCTTTATTAAACCAAAATACAGAAAATATTTGTACTACAAATTGCCAGACTCACGACAATAGATAACTGATTCACATAATGCTAGTGTTGCTAAATATTAGTAATGATGTACACAAGAATTGACTATTTGATCCATTTCTGATCGAACAATTTTTCCTTTCTTTCTTTTTAGTTAGAACATGTTCTAACTAAAAAGAGAGAAAGGAAAGGGTTTGTCCAAAAGTCATTTTACAGTCTTCTTTTGAGCACAGTTTTCTTTACTTGGAGATGGACCACTTTGACAGGAGTGTCTGTAGAATCCGCCAGTTTGATGCTAGTCTCAACAATCAGATGGCTGCTGTCAGATGGTCTGAATCTAGATGTAATTATGCACACAATACCTTCCAAGGAAACTCTAGCTGTCTTCCAACTCAGTTGAGATACCTCAAAAAATTGTCTGGTGATCTTTGTCCCTTTGCTTTTAAGGGGATTGTTTGGTCCAATCCAAAGCAGGATCAGTAACTTGCATTCAGGTCTGCCTCACTATACTGACCCCCTCTGGAAAAACCGAACTGTCTGAGCACAAGACAAAATTGCCTTGTCTCTGCTAACCGTTACAAGACATTAGTGTAATAGTGCCTACATATTTTCAGAAGATTACTAAAATATATCAAAAATTGCTAAATTCCTTTTCTGCAACTGTCCCAATTAAGCAAAACGTTGTCCAAATTAGTTTGGTTTCCGTTCTTTGAGATTATATAACACTCGCCAAATAAACCATTACCAGTTCATTCATTATTGTTAGTTCGATATCGTCAATACCTGAGGATGTCTATTACATATAGATGAAAACGTTCGTAGAAAGAATTTTTCTGTTTGGTTATGAACTGGTAATGGTTTATTTGGTGAGTGTTATATAATTAAGTATCCAGTTTTTTGAAATACAGGTAGGCCTCCTACAACGCGGTACCTTTACAACACGTTTTCGCTCCAACGCGGTTGGAAAAATGCGGAAATTTTCTTACAACACGGTACTTTTACAACGTGGTTTACGGTATTTAGAAATGAATTATCTTCACATAACAGAAAAATCGCAACATATCATGTGATACGAGCTGCAGTTCGGCATACAAAGCTAAAAGTCTTTGAAAACAGCTGTTTGTGGACATTGGCATGTTATTTTCTTGAAAGTTTCAGGGGAAGACTGGTTTCTAGACAGATGTGCGTCAGTTACCGTAAACACTCAAATATATCACTAAATTTTCGATCATTTATACTCTTTCAATAGGTGGGGACCGCAAAAATGGTCCAAAATACAGTATAAACTTCTATTGGGTGTATATTTTTAACAACACAGTGAAATGAAGTTATTTTTTGCGATTTTTACTGTTCACAAAACTGGTTGAAAAAATTTTAGCCATAACAATGCCGAATGAAAAAAAAGGACCGTCGTTAAAAAGGAAATTTATAACTTCAAACAAAGATAGAAATTTTGGATTGAATTAAAAATCAAGATCGGATAGCTGATATTAGTAGGCATTTTAATTTAAATGAGTCGACGATTCGGTCGAGAGAAAAGATCAGAAATTTGGTCGCATCTGGATCATCTGTTCTTGCGAAAAATGTTGCTCGTCCTAGAGCAACTATAATGGAAAAAATGGAACAAGCGCTAATAATATGGGTAGAAGATATGAACAAGAAACGGTTGCCTTTAAATAAAACTGCACTTAAACACAAAGCCTTAAAAATATTTGATTATTTAAAACAAATGGGACAGTCATCAGCTGATAAAACCAGTGTTAAATTCGTGGCTAGCAATGGCTGGTTTGAAAAATTCAAAAAATGCCGTTCAAACATCAAGTTTTTCTCTTTTTAGAACCAAATCCCAGTTTTTGTATTAAGTCGGTGTCTCCTATAACATGATTTCCCACAACGCAGTATTTTCAAAGAACGTATCTACTGCGTTGTAAGAGGCCTACCTGTACAGTATATTGAAGATGGCTTTGCCGCCGGCCAAAACATTCTTTGAGATTTGGCCCAATAAAGCAGCTGCCCTGATTAACCGGTGACCCAATTAAACGGAATTGACTGTATATCATTTATCAACTGAAAATCTGAAATGTTTCGGAAGTCTCAAGACTGTCAAGCAAAATCATTTGATAAAAAAATGATTTAAAATATATTTCAATTAAAAAGAATATATTTTTTTTATATTGTATATATTTTTATTTGTTTAGTTTCTAATACAGTCGATCCCCCTATAAGACGGTAGATACGTTTCGTTCTTTATGAATCAATTTTGTAGGAATCACAGCCAATATTATAAAAGAATATATTATTTTTTATATTGTATATATTTTTATTTGTTTAGTTTCTAATACAGTCGATCCCCCTATAAGACGGTAGATACATTCCGTTCTTTATGAATCAATTTTGTAGGAATCGCAGCCAATCACAGCCCGACACGTGTGAAGTTTACGGACTACGGCTGTTTGAAAGGTTTTCTTCCATAAAATTAATCGATTCTAGACTAATTTGACTCATCATTTCCAAAATACGTATATTTTTTTTGGAAATAATCCATATAAACTACACTATAAACAAAAAATTGTAGGATTACTTACTGAATGTGCACCATTCGACATCGGCATTGCTCAAGCTTGTTTTCGTCGCGGAACAGCGCAGCAAACCACGGCCGCGATTTCTGATGTTATTTTTCTGCGAAAACTTTGTTGAACTTTGGAGACATCATTAATATAAATAATTTTAATTGCCGTTGAATAAGAAATGTTTCTTTCACAAGAAATGTATAAAATTACAGTACTGTATTAGACTTATGGTACCTAATTTACATACTGTACAGACAATAGCTCGCCTAAACTCTCCGTAGCGTGGCGCTAGACGGCGGAAAGTATATATATAATTATAATAAAGTTACAATAAATTAAGTTAATATATAATTATATATACAGTACCTAATTTATATATAATTATATGTACAGACGATACTAAACTCAATTTACCCGCCTAAACTGTCCATAGTGTGGCGCTGGACGGCGAAAAGTAGTTCAGCTGCCCGATGACGTTTTACATAATTATAGGAGTTTTTTTACCATTGTTTATGGATACCGCCACAATTTTTTTGCCGTCTTACAGGAATCGTAATTATAGGAACCTGTCTTATAGGGGGATCTACTGTATATACAAATATATGATTTGTACTTGCATTGAAAAAATATTTAAAAAGTATTTAAAAAATAATTTGAATTGGGGTGAGCAGACAAATGTAAAGTATTTATTTATTTTATATGTATACTAGCTGTTACCCATGGCTTTGCCTGCAAGGATTTTGCAAGCAAACCCCATTTGTATTCAGTATTTCAACAACCATAATAATTGTTACTTAACACCTACCGCTGAGAATGATGAGAATTGCTAAGAATCAAACGAACTGTTTTCAATTTGATAAATTTTCTGGAACGTTTACAATCATTCTATAATCAAACCAATATGCAATAACAAATTTGAATTTCAAACGGTTCGAACATTTGGTTAAAAAATCGAAATATATAAAAATATTTATAACGATGTCTGAAATGTTATCAATTTAATACATCTAAGTACTCAATGAAGACTAAACGTATTTGAAAACAAAAAATTGCATCTAAAATAGTACAGCAGAAGCCGTTCTTCTGGTTAAGCCTTAATTTTCTCCCTCTCCTCCCACGGGGGAATTTCAAAAAATCCCTTCTTAGTGTGCATTCCTATGGCATACCCTACTAACACGCAGATAAAAACAAAAAATTGCATCTAAAATAGTACAGTAGAAGCCGTACTTCCAGTTAAGCTTTAATCTCTTCCTCTCCCTTCCCGCGGGGGAATTTCAAAAAATCCCTTCTTAGTGCGCGTTTTCATGACGTACCCTAACTGTGTACCAAATTTCACCTCTTTAGGTTCAGCGGTTTGCTCTGGGTGATGATGAATCAATTAGTCAGTCAGGACAAGTAATTTTTTATATTTAGATTTTGCTTATGCTTTCATAAATTATCTATTGCATATGATACAAAACTTAGTTAAACTTTAAATATAACGTTCAAAGAAACATAAACACAAGTTATTTAATTAGTATTTGATTGCTTGCTGTTCTCTCTTTTGGTTGTATGTTCTTTGGAATTAGACACAAATTTGCTAGTGAGAATTTAACAAACACGAACACTTTTTCTGATGGAAAAAGTAGATTTTATTTTCTATTTTTTATAAAAGGAAATGCATTTTGGCTACATGCCCTCTTCAGTCCTTATTATATATAATGATAAAACTATATAAGAAATTTCAGAATGTATTTAATAGTTAGTTACATTTTACATATGCATACAACTCATAAAAAGAACACAAAAAAGTTATTACCTGTAATATAACTAATGGTAACAACTGGAATAACTAAGTGTTAAAAATGTAGGGTAAAACTAAAATAAATTAAAAAATAAACTGTGCTAAAATTATAGAAAAAAATTGGCAAATAAAAGGAGTAAAAACAAAAACTGGCTAAAAAATAAAGTAAAAAATACTTCACTATTATCATCAGGAAGTCTGATTGTTATACAGTAAAGTAAAATAAAATGGGAGAGAGAAGGGAGGTAGAACATCTTAAAATGAACTCTTCTTATTTTTGTAGTAATGGTTACCAGATTTCACTGATGACAAGACCAGTGTTTAAATTCATTGTTATTTTCATTTATTTTAATAATTTCTAGATGTTCAAAAAGTTTTCTTTTTATAAAAATTTTCCTTTTTTAAGAATTATTAAGTTATTTAATGTTCTCATTGGAAGGTCTTTTCTTTTGGCGGTTTTCTTTATATTCTTTTAAATGTCAATTTTTTTAATAAAAATTGACATTTAAAAGAATAAAAACTATTTGATCAGGGCCAGATTTGTATGTACAGTACATGCATGTTTTTCTCCTTAAATGCTATCTATGCAATGAATCTTTTTTGCACATTTACAATTCCTAAGAGAAATATCACTCCTCCATCTAATTACAGATGAGCATGCAAAATTTGAATGTTTTACATTTGTGTAACTTGCATTATTTTAACCCAATCATTCTCAAATACACTGTAAACAATTGTATATATTGAAATAAATTCAATAATAATTGATTAGATAAAATAGAAAGTTATGAAGTTTTATTGAACACACAATTTTATTTGCAATTAACTTGATTGCATGTTTTCTACAAGAAATGTTATTTCAATACAAGTTTTATGATGTAATTTTTGAATTCCTTGTGTTGCCTATTGTTGCATGTTTCTCCCTCCCATCTAAAAATTACGTTATAATAGGCATTAGTAAGATTTGTTTGCAGATAGAAGTAAAGCATGTATGCATTTCAGCCTACAAATTTTAGTGTGTATAACTGAAGTTTGCATAATTTGTGATTTTAAATGCATATAAATCTACTCCTTAGTAAACAGTCAATTTGTTCAATACAGGTATACCTCGACTTACATCGTTTCGAGTTACGCCGTTCCCGATTATATGTCATTTGTCAAAAAAGTATATGGAAAAATAAAAATCAAGTTTAAGTCATTTTATTTGACTTTACGTCTGTCTGCCATAAATATTGAAGTCGTAATATCACTAGAAAAATGTTTAAAGCAAATAAAATCATATTATAATACAGTATATACATTCGTAAATTTAAATTACTTTTTTCTGTACTATATTAAAAACTAAAATTTATTTGTTTGTAAGCTTAAAATAGATCCTTATTAACCATATATTATTAAAGATGCATTAATAAATAAAATACAGAACGGGAATTGGTAATTTATGGTTTAGCCTATGGCAAGTAGATTCAGAGACAAGTAAATTCGACTTATGTCGTTCTCCTGAAACAATTACCGACGTAAGGCAAGGTATACCTGTAATCCTTTTTTGTAGTTATAAATTAATGATCATAAACTGAAACTCATTATTTAATAATTATGACTTATTATTTGATAATTATTTAATGTATGGAATTTTTATTCAAAATATAAATTTTTAGCTTCATTTAATGTTTATATAGTTGACAATCAAATGTGTTTAAATTTCACCATAAATCAAACATTTGAACTATATATTAAACCTCAGAGAAGACTGTCGTAAATTATAATGTTTCTTACATATCATAATAATAATTTTCTTTTACCGGCACTAATTTTTATTGTCAGACATAAAAACAATTGGCATTAAATGGAATTTAATTTAATATAGTTTTACAAAATAAATTTCATATTTAACTTTTGATTTTTATAATTGTGAAATATAATGATCTAAAGATATTTTCAGAGTATAAGATATTTGAAAAGATTTTTATAAGATTATATAATTTATCATATTTTAATGTCAATCACAACTATATTATTTTGTTTATCAATCAATGCTGCCTTTAAATCAATGCATCATGCAATCAATGCTTTAAGTTAGAGCATGTTAGTTATGACAATCATTTTGACTACAGTGGCACTGAAGACTGCCATCATTAGTGGCTTTCTGTCTAGTTAGATTACTGTTTATTAATGTTGATGAAAACTTTCTATCTTTTGTATGATATGGAATTTTAGTCTATTATTTAAAAGAAAACAGAATTTTTATTGGTAAAAGAAAAAATGGAAATAGCAAATTGTTTATTCTTAGATATTATTGAGACATATAGTATATCTATAGTTATATTAACAGCTAACTTAACTTTCCCTTGTTACTGACATCATGTTAAGTGGAAAAGCGGAAAAAATTATTTTAAAAGTATTAAAATTTATTAATGGATAGTATGATTTGATATAATCATTGTCAAACATTTTCCTTCTTGTCAGAATAGTTTTCAAAACTCATATAAGTAATAGATATGTATTATATCAATGGTGCGGTTTTGTTTATATTCTTTTAAATGTCAATTTTTAAAAAAAATTGACATTTAAAAGAATAAAAACTCAGTTTAATGTTAAAGAACAATAGACATCAAAAATTAGCACCGCACAAAATCTGAAAAATATTTATATTAGTTACAGAATATAGACATTGTTGTAATCAATGATTTATTTCATAATTATGAGATAAATATCTCAAATAGTCTGAAAATTCAATTCACATAATCTTGGACAAAGTTTTTAATCTGCTGAACATCATGGTAGCTTTAAGTTATTTAAAACTGATTTCTTTCTAATAGTTTGTTTATAATACATATTTTTACTTTCTTGCACTTTTCTTAAGCTGTAATTTTCACAAGGTTGTGCCAAATTTAAACTAAATATGTCTAAGCTATATGTAACTTGGGCACAGATATCTGTACAAGCTTGATGGTTGATAATGCATTCATTGTTGAAACTGTTTAGATCTCATATATGGTTTAATATTTATTCTTTTAACTAGCTTACCCGTCACGCATTGCTGCAATCTCAGAAGAAACAAAATTCAAGCAAACTTGTTATAATAAAATTCAATTTACATTTTATCATTTTTATTGAAACTTATTATTATATTATTATTCATTTTCATCGGGAAAACATTTCAAAGTGTCGTTTCAATTCTATTTATTTATTGGAGTGCTTGTGGATACACTATATTTTTTGTTTTTGTGTCTGGTGCGTACACGAATAAATCAGAAGATTTTCTGACACGTGAGCTGGCCACATACAGTTGTCCATGCAAGAAGCACGGATTCTCCAAATTTAGCCCATACACTCGCAGCGATTGTCAGAAGTGCGATATTCCCCATTTATATATATATTTTTAATCCTTTACAATTCTAATTATTTAATTGCTCCTTCCTCTCTTCTTTGGCGTGTTGTGAAATTTCTGATAGTTGGATAATAAACCGTTTTATTGTAATTTGTCTTTTAAAATTATTTTGAGTCGATATTAAAATTTGGAAAAGGGGGATCCCTAGATCGGTAAAATAGGCGAATTTCCTCCTACAACTTCAGTTGCTGTTCGGGATACAGTTAAGGTTTTAACAAAGTTTGAGCGAATACATAATTAGCAAAAAAAAGTTGAAATAAAGTGATTAAACAAAAATTATTACAAATATCGT